>NC_141025.1:2240000-2282500 GCF_052040795.2 Danio rerio | reverse complement strand
GCTTAGTTGGTCATCAATCATTACTCCAAGGCTTTTCACCATTTTGGATGCAGTAATGGTTGCCCTATCCATCTGGATGTGCATTTTCAAAATGGGCTGTGCTCAATTATGCTGAGCACTGTATATATATATATATATATATATATATATATATATATATATATATATATATATATATATATATATATATATATATATATATATATATATGCAATTTGTAATTAGTTTGTTTAAATTCAGCCCATATAAATTGTTTGTAACCACTTACCTTAAAGTTAGAAAACCCAATGAATCCTTTTTTCAGGTGTACACATGTATTATGTTAAAGGGCACCTATGGTGAAAAATCTACTTTTCAAGCTGTTTGGACCGACATGTGTGTAGGTATAGTGTATAGACCGTGATATTGGGCTGATATAAACACACACACCGTCCTTCTTTTCAGTTTAACAACATAAAAACAGTGGACCAACTTGCAACTTGACGTAGTGATGATGTCACTAAAGGAACACCCTTGCTCTATTTTTACATGTAAGGCTCATTGGGCTCAACACAAGATCAGTATTCTCCACATTGTCGCTCTAATCAGAATTATAGTTTGTAAGTTAGTTTGTTTGTAGGTGGGTTTGCAAACATGTGTACTTTTCATTGCGTCTGACAGCTGACAGCTTCCTGTCAGGGTACAAACAACGGCGCTTCCAGCCGGCGGCTGTCAGCGGTGCCCAGCCACGACTTATGACACTTCATATTTCTGCCACGCCACAGAGAGACATCTGAATAGTTTCATTTTAAATAACATGCGAATGTGCGTGTCTGCTGTGCCGTGTCGCGGCTCTGAGCGGCGCATCTGGTGCCTCAAAGTTAATCCAGTGTGCGTGGTTATTAGTCTTGGTGTACAAGCTTTTTTTTTTTTTTTGCTGTAAAACTATACAAAGACACAAATGATTGTGTACTCTCTGCTTGGTCTGTGTCCGAGTCGTACATGTACGGCTGAATGCTGATCCTCTCACTCATGTAGCTTCTCTCTGTCTGCCTGTCTGTTGCCAACCACAGAGCGGGGGAGCTCTTGGCTCCGCCCCCTTGTCAACACACCCCTAACACAGCGAGCTGTGTACACACCCCTAACATCACACTTTTAAACACATTATAATAAACAAATCTGAACTGAACCTAAACTGGCACACTCAGAAGAGCCGTAATATTAAATCTTAAAAAAGAAGTAAACTATGTGCCCTTTAAAACAAACTTTAATTTTGGATGCGATTATTTGGTAACAATTTACAATAAGGTTATATTAGTTAATGTTACTTAATATGCATTTACTAACACGAACAAACAATAAACAACACATTTATTACAGCATTTGCTCATGTTAGTTAACGAAAATACAGTTAGTTGATGCTAACTCACCTTGATCAACTGATGTTAACCAGCATGAATTTGCATGATAATAATGCAACAGTAAATGCTGAACTATAATTAATAAATGCTGCACAAGTATTGTTTATAATTACCTCATGTTAGTAAATACGTTAACTACTTCAACCTTATTGTAAAGTGTGACTGATTGTTTTTAAAACAAACCAACACTCACGCCTCTCTCTGCGTTCTGCAGGAATTGTGGGAATGTTTTCTGCACCAGCTGCTGTGACCAGAAGGTGGCGAGCCAGCAGCTCCGGGAGCACAAACACATGTGTCAGGTGTGTTTGTCTCACCTGCGGCCTTCACCTGTTCCTCCAGCGCTTCCTCCTGCAGACCTGGAGCTGGAGAAACCCATCACCGCCAGCTCCAACTGAAGAAGAACTCAACACACACTCTCTTACACACAACAGCAGATCTACAGCATCAGGAGCAGGTTCACCAACTCTCTCTTAAAGGGACACACACACACACAGAAGGACTATGTGATCATTTACTCTCGTTCAAACCTGTGTGTTTTAAACAAGATGAAAAACAAAACCCTTAGAGTAGTTTTAAAGGGATTCTAATTATTAACTTCAATCTTAAAGAGACAGTACACCCCAAAATAAAAATTTGGTCCTCATTTACTTGCTTGTCTCAAACCTGAGTGAGTTTCTTTCTTCTTTTGAACACAAAGGAAGATATTTTGAAGAATGCTGGAAAAAAAACATTGACTTCCATGGTATTTTGTTTATGTTAAATATTAGAGCCATATAAACAATAGTTGTGAAGTAATTCAAATGACTGATCACGTTCTTAAAGAGACAGTACACCTAAACATTTCAATTCGGTCATCATTTACTTACTTGTTTTAAACCTGTTTTCGTTTCTTTCTTCTGTGGAACACAAAATAAAACAAGACCCCTATAAAAATAGTTTTAAAAGGATTCACGTTATTAACTTTGTTCTTAAAGAGACAGTACACCCAAAAACTAAAATTTGGTCCTCATTTACTCATTTGTTTAAACCTATTTAAGTTTCTTCTGTTGAGCACAGATTAAGATATTCTGAAGAATGTTGGTGAAAAAAACATTGGCTACCATAGTATTTTGTTTATATTAAATATTAGAACCAAATACAGAATACTTTCAAATGAATTCAAATGACTAATTTCGTTCTTAAAGAGACAGTACACCCAAAAAAGAAAATCATTTACTCACTTGTTCCAAACCTGTTTATGTTTCCTCTTTTGAACACAAAGGAAGATATTTTGAAGAATGTTAGAAAAAAACATTAACTTCCAAAGTATTTTGTTTATATTAAATATTACAACTATATAAACAATCGTTTTAAAGGGATTCGAATGACTAATTTCGTTCTTAAAGAGACAGTACACCCAAAAAAGAAACTTCGGTCATCATTTACTCACTAGTTGCAAACCTGTTTGAGTTTCTTTCTTCTGTGGAACACAAAATGAAACAAGACCCCTATAAAAATGTTTTAAAAGGATTCAAATTATTAACTTGGTTCTTAAAGAGACAGTACACCTAAAAGCTAATATTCAGTCATCCTTTACTCACCTATTCAAACCCGAGTTTCTTTTTTCTGTTGAACACAGTAAAAGATATTTCGAAGAATGTTGGAAAAAAACAACATTGACTTCCATAGTATTTTGTTTATATTAAATATTAGAACTATATAAACATTAGTTTTGAATGGATTCAAATGACTAGTTTCGTTCTTAAATACACAGTACACTCCAAAAATGTAAATTCGGTCCTCATTTACTCGCTTGTTTCAAACCTGAGTGAGTTTCTTTCTTCTGTAGAACACAGAGGAAGATATTTCGAAGAATGATGGAAAATAAAACATTGACTTCCATAGTATTTTGTTTATATTAAATGTAAGAACCATATAAAAATAGCTTTAAAGGAATTCAAATGACTGATCACATTCTTAAAGAGACAGTACACACAAAAATTTAACTTCGGTCATCATTTACTCACTTGTTGCAAACCTGTTTGCGTTTCTTTCTTCTGTGGAACACAAAATAAAACAAGACCCCTATAAAAATGTTTTAAAAGGATTCAAATTATTAACTTTGTTCTTAAAGGGACAGTACACCCAAAAATGTAACTTCGGTACTCATTTACTCACCTGTTTCAAACCTAAGTGAGTTTCTTTCTTCTGTTGAACACAGAGGAAGATATTCTGAAGAATGTTGGGGGAAAAACATTGACTTCCACAATATTTTTTTATAATAAATGTAGGAACCATATAAAAATAGCTTTAATAGGATTCAAATGACTAATTTCATTCTTAAAGAGACAGTACACACAAAAAATGTAAATTCTGTCCTCATTTACTCTTGATCCAAACCTGTTCAAGTCTCTTTCTTCTGTTGAACACAAAAGAATATATGCTGCACCATAATGCACCTTTGCTTAGTTTCTTAAAGGGACAAAAAATAGATTAATAAATTGTAATTTACCTGCACTCGAGTGGTTCTAAATCATAATCCTTTAAATTTATTAAACGTACTGTTTTGGTGATTTAAAGAGATCCAAAAATAAAATGTCCTCATTTACTGGGCTAAAATAGTATGTTAAGGAAGATATACTGCAGTATTTTGGAAAAAGCAGCCACTGATTTCCCTAGTAGGAACAAAAACTAAATACTATGCAAATCAATTTTTTTTTTCTAAAACTCTTCAGAATATGTTCCTCTGTGCTCAACAAAAAAAGAAACTCAAACAGGTGAGTAAATGACTGAATTTCCATTTTTAGGTGTACTGTCCCTTTAAGACAAGTTGTAGGTAATTCTATTACATTTTTAAAAAGATATACAAATATATATTTATGATTTTGTTAATTTTTGTAACTTTTAAAAGGTTACTTAGGAGTATTTAAACTGTGTGTGTGTATATATATATATATATATATATATATATATATATATATATATATATATATATATATAACATGAACCCTTTAATGAATCCCTATGAGCAGATTTAAATGATTAAACATGTTCTTAAAGAGACAGTGCACCAAAGTTTTTTAATTCTGTCATCATTCAGTTGATTAAACCTCTTGCTTCTTTTGAACACAGATTTACTGAATAGATTTACTGACGAATGCTGGAAAACACAGCCAGTGCCTCCATAGTGTTTTGTTTTTCCTACTATGGAAGTCAGTGTTTGTCTTTTCCAACATTCTTCAAAATATGTAGCAGAAGACAGACATTTATAAAAGTTTAGAGTGTGAGAAAATGATGTGATTTTATTTTTCACTGCACTGTCTCTTTAAGAAAATAAGCATAGTTGCATAATGGTTCCTTGTCTAATATGATTTTAAGCACAATCCCCATAGACATGCCAACAAATGCATAAAAACATTCCTTAAACACAACGCTTGAATATCTTATTCTTCTGATTGCATAGCTTTATTTTTTTGTATTATTATTATGAATTATTTTTAGTGTCAGCTGTTATGCTTGATATTTAAAATCACCCTATAAGTGTATTAAACATCTTTGATTATTTAAAGGGGCAATTCACCCAAAAACAAGCATTTATTTAACGTTCACTCTTCTGAAAGCGTTAGGATTTTTTTTCTGTTGAACACAAAAGAAGATATTTTGAAGAATGTTGCCATTGACTTCCATAGTAGGGAACTAAAAACTAAATACTATGGCAGTCAATGGCTGTATTTATTCCATCATTCTTTAATATACATCTTCATTAATGTTCAACAGAAGAACAAGCAAATGAAGATGGAGGTTTCAGTTTTTGGTGAACCGTCCCTTTAAGACATGTTGTAGTTTATTTTATTGTAAATGTTTTAAAATGAACATATATTCCTATATATTTTTTACTTTCTAACTTTAAAAGGTTAATCACAAATAAATTAAGACATTTTGGGCAAAATGACCAGAAATAACAGAAATTTTTTTATAAATGGATTCAGATGTTGGTTCTTAAAGAGACAGTACACCCAAAAGTTACAACTCTGTCATCATCGGCCATTGAGTTTCTTTCTTTCAACATTTTGATATTTTGGAGAATGTTTCCATTGACTTCAAAAGTAGAAAAAAAAACAAATACTACAGAAATAACTATCTGTTTTTATTCCATCATTCTATACATCAACAGATGAACAAGCAAATGAAGATGAAAGTTTTAATTTTTGGTGAACCGACCCTTTAAGACCCTTTTTATTTTATTGTAAATGTTAAAAACTAATATATATTCATATATTTTTTAAAGTTTAATTGCAAATATATTCAGAAATTTTGGGGAGAGATGATCAGAAATGACAAAAGAAATGTTTTAAATTGATTCAAATGTTGGTTCTTAAAGGGACAGTACACCCAACAATTACAATTCTGCCATCATTGCCTAATTTCTTTCCTCATTTAAACACAAAATAAGATGTTTTGAAGAATGTTGGGGAAGAAAAGCAGCATTTTACATCCATTTGTTTTTCCTACTATGAAAGTCAATGGTTACCGATTTCGAAATGTTGACAGAATTGTAATTTTTGGGTGAATTGTCACTTTAGTTTAGAATATATTATAATTCCTGAAGAGTGTTTTGTGAATCCAGCACCTGTGCTCGAGGTCTGCATATTAAGTCAAAAATCAATGTTATAATTCCATACAAACAGTCCCGCTACTATATCTTTAAATATGCAAACTGATCTGAAAGCTGTGAGTTTAATGCGTCTCAGCATCCGCTTCTTAAAGGGCCAGTTCACCCAAACTTAATAGAACTGTCATCATTCACTCACTCGTTCAAAACCAGTTTGAGTTTCTTTCTGCTGTTGAACACAAAGGAAGATATACTGATGGAAAATATACATCAGGGTTGCCAGATTGTGCAACAAAACTCACCCAATAATATACAAACTCAAAATATGCCACTAAATATGTATTTTACTTCACTGTATGCATTATACACAGTTTTGTCTTTAAAAATAAATGTATATTAGTGATTATAAACATTCTGTTTTCATAAAAATAGTTTTACCTTATGATTGACAGCACAGCAAGCATTATAATCTCTCATCCAGTTAAAATGCAGAACAACTTCATCAGAACTGAACCCCAAACTTGGGAAATTTTTTGTAGATTAAAAATATTTTAAAATTAAAACTTAATTGTTTAAGATATTAATCAAATTGTAAAAATCAACAAACTTTCTTCACTAGATTACATACACGCTTGCAGTTATTATTATTATTATTTGGCAACAATCCTGGAGATACCTACCAATGTGTTACCATGTAAGCTTAATATTGTGTTTAATGTAAAGAGGCAGAATAAAAACAAATATAAACACAGAGACAAATAAAATATAGATGATTAATAGATATTAAATAAATAAACTCGCAAACATGCATAATACCATGGTAATAAAAACAATAGTGTGCTTTTACTCCACTTCAACTTCCTAACACAGGCTTTATCATCAGTGGAATAAGTACTTGATAGAGTAAAATACTTAACAGAATCATGTAAATTTAATTAATTTCAAGTGTTTTACATGGAGAATTAAAATACAACCTGTGGCAAGTGGTTAAAAATAGTGTGATTCTGCAGGAAATGTGTGGACTTGGCAACCCTGGTTGACTTCCATATTATTTTTTTGTTCCTACTATGGAAGTCAGTGTCTGTTTTTTCCAACATTCCTAAAAATATCTTCTTGATGATCAATAAATTGATCTTTTAAAACCACTCGAAAGAGTAAATGGTGAAGAAATATACTTTTTTTTAGGGTGTACTGTCCCTTTAAATCAAAATCAATGGAAATCTGTACAACTTTTAATCACAAGGAGAGTGAACAAGCGAATGAGCGAAGCAGACTTGATGCAAGCTTTGGCCAAATCTTCACAGGCTAAATCTTCTGATTCATGTACTTTAATAATATCATGTTATCGACACTCTTGAACTGAATCAGGATCAGAATAAAGGGTTGTTCACGCAAAGGAATCAAAATTACCCTAAAATTTACTCACCCTCAAGTTATCCTCCGTGTATATGACTAACAGTCGGAGACGTTTTATCCCAGCTCTTCAATGCTGTATAATGGTGTTGGGTAGTGACTTTTATTTTGAAGCATTTACCTGTCAACACTGGAAGTCAGTGATTTGAGTTTATAATATAAAAATGGTAATATTTCAGTTACAAAAACACTTTGATTTACTTTATGAGGCACGATTAATCCCCTGGTGGCGTACGGGGTAGTCTGATGATGGATTTATGTGCTTTTGGAAGTTTCAAAATAAAAGTCACTAAATGCAGTGCTCAGCATAAATGAGCTCTCTGAAATCTCTCTTTTAAATTAATATTTTCTATAGGATGATTTACAGTAATATACACTCACCTGCCACTTTATTAGGTACACCTTACCACCTCCGGTATTTTGCCTTCTGAACTGCCTTAATCCTTTGTGTCATATTCAACAAGCTACTGGAAATATTCCTCAGAGATTTTGCTCCATATTGTCATGATAGCATCACACAGTTGCTGCAGATTTGTCGGCTGCACATCCATGATGCCAATCTCCCGTTCCACCACATCCCAAAGCTGCTCTATTGGATTGAGCTCTGGTGACTGTGGAGGCCATTTGAGTACAGTGAACTCATCATCATGTTCAGGAAACCAGTCTGAGATGATTGAGCTTTATGACATGCTGCGTTATCCTGCTGGAAGTAGCCATCAGAAGATGGAGACATTGTGCTCATAAAGGGATGGACATGGTCAGCAGCAATACTCAGGTAGGCTGTGGCGTTGATGCTCAATTGGTACTAATGGACCCAAAGAAAATCTCCCCCACACCATTACACCACCACCACCAGCCTGAACCACTGATACAAGGCAGGATGATCCATGCTTTCATGATGTTGATGCCAAATTCTGACCTGACCATCTGAATGTGTCAGCAGAAATGGAGACTCATCAGAGCAGCAACGTTTCTCCAATCTTCTATTGTCCAGTTTTGGTGAGTCTGTGTGAATTGTAGCCTCAGTTTCCTGTTCTTAGCTGACAGGAGCGGCACCCGGTGTGCTCTTCTGCTGCTGTAGCCCATCCGCCTCAAGGTTGGACGTGTTGTGTGTTCAGAGATGCTCTTCTGCAGAGCTCGGTTGTAGCGAGTGCTTATTTGAGTTACTGTTGCCTTTCTATCAGCTGGAACCAGTCTGGCCATTCTCTTCTGACCTCTGGCCTCATCAACAAGGCATTTGCTTCCACAGAACTGCCGCTCACTGGATATTTCCTCTTTGTCGGAGCATTCTCTGTAAAGCCTAGAGATGGTTGTGCGTGAAAATCCCAGTAGATCAGCAGTTTCTGAAATACTCAAATTCCCTTTCTTCCCCATTCTGATGCTCAGTTTGAACTGCAGCAGATCCTCTTGACCATGTCTACATGCCTAAATGCATTGAGCTGCTGCAGAAATTTGTGTTAATGGACAGGTGTACCTAATAAAGTGGCCAATAAGTGTATTTCTGCCTGTACATTAGATTAGTCTGTTCTGAAGCCAAATTTGGAGCTAATCTACAAAATAAGTAAAAAAAATGAGTCCACCTTTATTTTAATATTAGGGAAAATTATTAAATAAAACTTTAATAAAGAGGCGTCACGGTGGCACAGTGGGTAGAAGGATCGCCTCACAGCAAGAAGGTCACTGGTTCGAGTCCCAGCTGGGTCAGTTGGTGTTTCTGTGTGGAGTTTGCATGTTCTCCCAGTGTTGGCGTGGGTTTCCTCGGGGTGCTCCGGTTTACCATACAGCCGACACACATGCTCTATAGTGGAATTGAATAAGCTAATTAGTAGTTTGTAATTTAGTTTGTATCTTTCTTTTTTTGTGCAATATTTTGCATAAATTTAAATGTATAATTTATTTATTTGTAAAGATGTTCAGTGATTAACACATATTTAATAAATGTATTGGTTTTATTTAAATGCACCAGAACCAATTGCCTATATTCACTGAAAAAGGGATACAAATATATGGGGTGTATTCATTTATGCTGAGCACTAAATACACTTTTAAAAGTTTCAAAATAAAAGTCACTATTTATGCACTTTTAGAAGCTTCAAAATAAAAGTCACCATCCAACACCATTAGGCTGTGAGATATGGCAAAAATGTCACATCATGATACAAGTCATCTCATATCCTACTAACAATATAGTACCATTTCTGTAAATTCAATCAATTTATAGTTTATATGTATTGATCACATGTAAAAGAATATATTTTTACATTTTAAAATGTGTGTGTGTGTGTGTGATACATATCCTCATATTGCACAGCCTGAAACACCATAATCCAGCATGTAAAGCAGAGATAAAATCAAAAACTACTAAAACCCTGTTGTTACGACAGAAAGAAAGTTATCTACACCTAGGATGGCTTGAGGATGAGCAAATGATGGGGTGATTTAGATGAGTGGCTGAACTGTTCCTTTAAGGAGCGCAGGATGAGTTTTGCACACTTGAATCTGTGTACAGTTAATGTGTATGTATATTATGCCACTTGTACAGCCAATGAAATGAAAGCTTGATGGACTCAACCTGAGCAATACGCAGCTGATCTGAAAGCATCGCCTGAATCTCAGAGGACGTCTCGGCCTCCCACAATGCTGCTCTTCTCTCGCTGTATGAGCCGCTGCTGGCGCTTAGCAAGACGTTTGTGTGAATGAAATTAAAGCACAACACACTGCCAAACTCGACACCACCGACTACTGGACTGATTATTATTACTTTCATTTATATTAAAGGTGATGTGTGTGTGTGTGTGTGTGTGTGTGTGTGACTTCCATAATATGTCTGCGTTAATGTCAATTACTATAGTTGTTGTGTTACCATAGCAACAGTGGAATCACCACAAGTGATCAATTACTATAGTTGTTGCATTACCATAGCAACAGTGGAATCACCACAACAGATCAATTACTATAGTTGTTGCGTTGCCATAGCAACAGTGGAATCACCACAAGTGATCAATTACTATAGTTGTTGCGTTACCATAGAAACAGTGGAATCACCACAAGTAATCAATTCTTATAGTTGTTGCGTTACCATAACAACAGTGAAATCACCACAAGTGATCAATTACTATAGTTGTTGCGTTACCATAGCAACAGTGGAATCACCATAAGTGATTAATTACTATTGTTGCATTGCCATAGCAACAGTGGAATCACCACAACAGATCATTTACAATTGTTTTGCGTTACAATAGCAACAGTGGAATCACCACAACAGATTAATTACTATAGTTGTCGTGTTACTATAGCAACAGTGGAATCACCACAAGGGATCAATTACTATGGTTGTTGCGTTACCATAGCAACAGTGATATTACCACAAGTGTTTAATTGCTATTGTTGTTGCGTTACCATAGCAACAGTGGAATCACCACAAGAGATCAATTACTATAGTAGTTGTGTTACTATAGCAACACTAGAATCGCCATGACAGATCAATCAATATAGTTGTTGTGTTACCATAGCAACTGTAGAATAATCTCAACAGATCAATGACTATAGTTTGTCTGTGCAGTGAGATTAATGGGGATTTTTAAGTCCTGTAATTAAATTTTATAACTGGACTTCGATATAAATCTTAGTGCATAGACAACAGAAATTAAATGGTTCATTTAAATCCGAGTCAAACAAGGCTAAATTATTAGTAATTTAGTAAATAACACAGAAAATATGGGTTTTATATCTGTAAACAAACACAAATGTTCTGCAAATGAATAAAACAGTCCAGCTCTACATTTCTCCATCCTCTTAATGATAAAGATAATTTAGTATCTTCAAAAACTAAACAAACATTTTTTTGACCACCCTATGAATCTAGTAATAAATCAAATGGTGGCTAGCGAACACAAAGAGGCAGACGCAGAGGCTCAGATAAAGATAGATCTTTAGTTTATTAGTGGCTATAGATAATGCTATCAGACCATAATCATAAAAAATGATCAAACAAGAAACGCTACATCTCTGGTCAGCAGTGGGTTAAACGGTAGCATGGATTAGCATGAAACAGAAATGAGAAGAAAACCACGTCTCCATGCGACAGAACGACAATTCGTTCGCAGAAATTAATTTCCGTAGGATTCATACATTCTAATCCTGAGTTCATCGTGGAAAACCGTCTCGGTGTGTGTGTGTGTGCTATCGAGAAAAAGCGGACGATATTATCACGATACGACGAACACACGCCAGCTTGATTCAAGCACAACGGTCCACGGTGAAGCGCTGGGAACGGTTCGCAATCCACGCGCGTTACAAATGAGTTTCTTGCCATTCGGTTATTTTTATTTTTTAACAAAAATATAGACCCGCCTCGCGATTCGCTTTGATAGTCTTATAAAAAACATCACATCGGGAGTATATTTACAAGCTGTTTAACGTGACATTCTGAAGGTTTACAAAGTCTCCGCTCCTTCGAGACGGACGCTACGCTGTCGCCAGGGATTGTGGGTAGTGCAGGAAGGAAACAAGGGAGGAAGTCAAGAGGAAGCTGTGGAAGTGTGCTTTCGAAATTAAACGTATCTCATGATTCTGAACTTGTCTCAATTTTTTACGTAAAAAAAAGTATCGCAGGACTACAAGTTATATTTAATTTGCATAAATGTAAATTTCGATTCTAAAGAAATATTCATTAGATTTAGAACCGTTAAAATACTTTAAATCAACTAAATTTGAATTAATATTTATTAAAATAATCGCAGGATGTAAACAGATCTGCAAGTTATATTTAATTTGCAAATATGTAAATTTCGATTCTTAAGAAATAAATATTCATTAGAACTGATTTCAGAATTACAATATTTTAACAATAAAAACCAAATTTTGAACTAAGATTAATTAAAAGAATCGCAGGATGTAAACACAAATCTGCAAGTTATATTTAATTTGCATATATGTAAATTTCGATTCTAAAAATATGAATTAGATTTATATTCAGATTTGCAGGAATTGTTCAAATATATTTAGCAACAATTTTTTAATTAGATGGTTAAAATATTTTAACAGTAAACTAATTTTGAATTAAGATTCATTAAAAGAATCGCAGGATGTAAACAGATCTGCCAGTTATATTTAATTTGTATATATGTAAATTCTGATTCTAAAAACAATATGAACTAAATTTGAACAATTCCTGCAATTCAGAATTTAAAGTTATTTTACAACAAGTTCTGAATTCAGATCAATTAAAAGAATATCAGGATGTAAAACACAGAACCTCAACTGATATTTAATATGCATATATGCAAATTTCAATATCAGTTAACGAACATATTAATTAGATTTAAATTCAGAATTACAAGAATTGTTCAAATCCTCAAACAATAAACTAATCTTGAATTAACATTTATTAAAAGATGAATGTTAATTTAACGCAGGATGTAAACAAGGATGTAAACAAAATTGCAAGTTAGATTTAATTTGCATATATGTAAATTCAGATTCTAAAATCTTTATATTCATTAGATTTAAATTGAGAATTACAGGAATTGTTCAAATATATTTTACAACAAATTTTGAATTAAGATTCATCAAAAGAATATATATATATATACTTGTATTGAATTTATAATGGACCGAAAAAATATTGAATTATGACAACAAAAATGTATATTAATTGCAAATATTGTGACTAATAATATTTAACCGACTCATTTTAAATGATATCAAGTTTATAATGCGTCGCTGAGAGTAGTACAAATAAGAATTGTTGCAAATGATCTTATCTGAAAATGTTTAATTATATCCCATAATTAAATTGCAATCTGAATTGCAGATGTAAACTCAAAACTACCATGTTGTCTTACTTATAATTCAGAAAGAGAGAAATGCAAGCTGTTTCAGACTGACGACTGAGTCAAATATTCAGAACTGTGAGATGAGTTCAGTTTCAATTCCTTAACTGTGAAGCGGAAACAAACTTCCACAGGAAACAGAGGGACGTAAACAAGAGAAGAGACAGGAAAACCAAGACAAACAACAGGCAAAAGTGTGTGTGTGTGTGTGTGTGTGTGTGTGTGTGGACGCTAGTGTTTTGGAGAGGTTAGCACTAGTGAACGCTGGCCAGATCAGTGTGTGTGTGTGTGTGTGTTTCTAAGGCCTTCAGGAGCAGGACGTTGTGCTGTGAGTTTCCTCTTGGTTTGTGTGGAGTTTGCTGGATGCTCTTCTTACACTGATGACTGATCCCACACCTGCTGGACACACACAGTATTGGGTATTATTTAAAACCAGCCCTTTCAGTTTCATTGTCCAACCCCTGAATATATATTAGTGCTGTCAAATGATGAGATACACACACTCTCTCTCACACACACACACACACACACACACACACACACACACACACACACACACACACACACACACACACACACACACACACACACACACACGTGTGTTTGTCTGATTGTGAGGTGTGTTCTGACCTTGTTGACAGTGTTGATGTGTGTTTGTCTGATTGTGAGGTGTGTTCTGACCTTGTTGACAGTGTTGATGTGTGTTGGTCAGATTGTGAGGTGTGTGTTCTGACCGTGTTGACAGTGTTGATGTGTGTTGGTCTGATTGTGAGGTGTATGTTCTGACCTTGTTCACAGTGTTGATGTGTGTTGGTCTGATTGTGAGGTGTGTGTTCTGACCTTGTTGACAGTGTTGATGTGTGTTGGTCTGATTGTGAGGTGTATGTTCTGACCTTGTTCACAGTGTTGATGTGTGTTGGTCTGATTGTGAGGTGTGTGTTCTGACCTTGTTCACAGTGTTGATATGTGTTTGTCAGATTGTGAGGTGTGTGTTCTGACCTTGTTGACAGTGTTGATGTGTGTTTGACTGATTGTGAGGTGTGTGTTCTGATCTTGTTGACAGTGTTGATATGTGTTTGTCTGATTGTGAGGTGTGTGTTCTGACCTTGTTGACAGTGTTGATGTGTGTTTGACTGATTGTGAGGTGTGTGTTCTGATCTTGTTGACAGTGTTGATGTGTGTTTGTCTGATTGTGAGGTGTGTGTTCTGACCTTGTTGACAGTGTTGATGTGTGTTGGTCTGATTGTGAGGTGTGTGTTCTGATCTTGTTGACAGTGTTGATGTGTGTTGGTCTGATTGTGAGGTGTGTGTGTGTGTTCTGACCGTGTTGACAGTGTTGATGTGTGTTGGTCTGATTGTGAGGTGTGTGTGTGTTCTGACCGTGTTGACAGTGTTGATGTGTGTTTGTCTGATTGTGAGGTGTGTGTTCTGACCTTGTTGACAGTGTTGATGTGTGTTTGACTGATTGTGAGGTGTGTGTTCTGATCTTGTTGACAGTGTTGATGTGTGTTTGTCTGATTGTGAGGTGTGTGTTCTGACCTTGTTGACAGTGTTGATGTGTGTTGGTCTGATTGTGAGGTGTGTGTTCTGATCTTGTTGACAGTGTTGATATGTGTTTGTCTGATTGTGAGGTGTGTGTTCTGACCTTGTTGACAGTGTTGATGTGTGTTTGTCAGATTGTGAGGTGTGTGTTCTGATCTTGTTGACAGTGTTGATATGTGTTTGTCTGATTGTGAGGTGTGTGTTCTGACCTTGTTGACAGTGTTGATGTGTGTTTGACTGATTGTGAGGTGTGTGTTCTGATCTTGTTGACAGTGTTGATGTGTGTTTGTCTGATTGTGAGGTGTGTGTTCTGACCTTGTTGACAGTGTTGATGTGTGTTGGTCTGATTGTGAGGTGTGTGTTCTGATCTTGTTGACAGTGTTGATGTGTGTTGGTCTGATTGTGAGGTGTGTGTGTGTGTTCTGACCGTGTTGACAGTGTTGATGTGTGTTGGTCTGATTGTGAGGTGTGTGTGTGTTCTGACCGTGTTGACAGTGTTGATGTGTGTTTGTCTGATTGTGAGGTGTGTGTTCTGACCTTGTTGACAGTGTTGATGTGTGTTTGACTGATTGTGAGGTGTGTGTTCTGATCTTGTTGACAGTGTTGATGTGTGTTTGTCTGATTGTGAGGTGTGTGTTCTGACCTTGTTGACAGTGTTGATGTGTGTTGGTCTGATTGTGAGGTGTGTGTTCTGATCTTGTTGACAGTGTTGATGTGTGTTGGTCTGATTGTGAGGTGTGTGTTCTGACCTTGTTGACAGTGTTGATGTGTGTTGGTCTGATTGTGAGGTGTGTGTTCTGACCTTGTTGACAGTGTTGATGTGTGTTTGTCTGATTGTGAGGTGTGTGTTCTGATCTTGTTGACAGTGTTGATGTGTGTTGGTCTGATTGTGAGGTGTGTGTTCTGATCTTGTTGACAGTGTTGATGTGTGTTTGTCTGATTGTGAGGTGTGTGTGTGTGTTCTGATCTTGTTGACAGTGTTGATGTGTGTTGGTCTGATTGTGAGGTGTGTGTTCTGATCTTGTTGACAGTGTTGATGTGTGTTTGTCTGATTGTGAGGTGTGTGTGTGTTCTGACCGTGTTGACAGTGTTGATGTGTGTTGGTCTGATAGTGAGGTGTGTGTTCTGACCGTGTTGACAGTGTTGATGTGTGTTGGTCTGATTGTGAGGTGTGTGTTCTGATCTTGTTGACAGTGTTGATGTGTGTTGATCTGATTGTGAGGTGTGTGTTCTGATCTTGTTGACAGTGTTGATGTGTGTTGATCTGATTGTGAGGTGTGTGTTCTGATCTTGTTGACAGTGTTGATGTGTGTTGGTCTGATTGTGAGGTGTGTGTTCTGACCTTGTTGACAGTGTTGATGTGTGTTTGTCTGATTGTGAGGTGTGTGTGTGTGTGTTCTGATCTTGTTGACAGTGTTGATGTGTGTTTGTCTGATTGTGAGGTGTGTGTGTGTGTGTTCTGATCTTGTTGACAGTGTTGATGTGTGTTTGTCTGATTGTGAGGTGTGTGTGTGTTCTGACCGTGTTGACAGTGTTGATGTGTGTTGGTCTGATTGTGAGGTGTGTGTTCTGACCTTGTTGACAGTGTTGATGTGTGTTTGTCTGATTGTGAGGTGTGTGTTCTGACCTTGTTGACAGTGTTGATGTGTGTTGGTCAGATTGTGAGGTGTGTGTTCTGACCTTGTTGACAGTGTTGATGTGTGTTTGTCTGATTGTGAGGTGTGTGTGTGTTCTGACCGTGTTGACAGTGTTGATGTGTGTTGGTCTGATTGTGAGGTGTGTGTTCTGACCGTGTTGACAGTGTTGATGTGTGTTGGTCTGATTGTGAGGTGTGTGTTCTGACCGTGTTGACAGTGTTGATGTGTGTTGGTCTGATTGTGAGGTGTGTGTGTGTTCTGACCGTGTTGACAGTGTTGATGTGTGTTTGTCTGATTGTGAGGTGTGTGTTCTGACCTTGTTGACAGTGTTGATGTGTGTTTGACTGATTGTGAGGTGTGTGTTCTGATCTTGTTGACAGTGTAGATGTGTGTTTGTCAGATTGTGAGGTGTGTGTTCTGATCTTGTTGACAGTGTTGATGTGTGTTTGTCTGATTGTGAGGTGTGTGTTCTGACCGTGTTGACAGTGTTGATGTGTGTTGGTCTGATTGTGAGGTGTGTGTTCTGACCGTGTTGACAGTGTTGATGTGTGTTGGTCTGATTGTGAGGTGTGTGTTCTGATCTTGTTGACAGTGTTGATGTGTGTTGGTCTGATTGTGAGGTGTGTGTTCTGATCTTGTTGACAGTGTTGATATGTGTTTGTCTGATTGTGAGGTGTGTGTTCTGATCTTGTTGACAGTGTTGATGTGTGTTTGTCTGATTGTGAGGTGTGTGTGTGTGTTCTGATCTTGTTGACAGTGTTGATGTGTGTTGGTCTGATTGTGAGGTGTGTGTTCTGATCTTGTTGACAGTGTTGATGTGTGTTGGTCTGATTGTGAGGTGTGTGTTCTGACAGTGTTGACAGTGTTGGTCTGATTGTGAGGTGTGTGTTCTGACCGTGTTGACAGTGTTGATGTGTGTTTGACTGATTGTGAGGTGTGTGTTCTGATCTTGTTGACAGTGTTGATGTGTGTTGGTCTGATTGTGAGGTGTGTGTTCTGACCGTGTTGACAGTGTTGATGTGTGTTGGTCTGATTGTGAGGTGTGTGTTCTGATCTTGTTGACAGTGTTGATGTGTGTTGGTCTGATTGTGAGGTGTGTGTTCTGACCGTGTTGACAGTGTTGATGTGTGTTGGTCTGATTGTGAGGTGTGTGTTCTGACCATGTTGACAGTGTTGATGTGTGTTGGTCTGATTGTGAGGTGTGTGTTCTGACCATGTTGACAGTGTTGATGTGTGTTGGTCTGATTGTGAGGTGTGTGTTCTGACCGTGTTGACAGTGTTGGTCTGATTGCGAGGTGTGTGTTCTGACCTTGTTGACAGTGTTGATGTGTGTTGGTCTGATTGTGAGGTGTGTGTTCTGACCGTGTTGACAGTGTTGGTCTGATAGTGAGGTGTGTGTTCTGACCTTGTTGACAGTGTTGATGGGTGTTCGTGCTGATCCCGTGTGCAGTCTCTGTCTGGGCTCCTCAAACGCTCGCCCTGGTGATCTCTCCCTGCGCAGCTCCATCACTCTGCCCGGTGATCTCTCCATCATGCGTCCGGGCGATCTCTCCATCCGGCCGGGGGACTTCTCTCGCTCCAGGGGCCGCGCAGGGGATTTGTCCCTGCGGAACTCAGTGCGGGCCTCACGGTAGCGGTGCGGCGTTCCTGGCTGCTGGAGCCCCTCCTGGACTGCAGGCATCGCAGCCAGACGCTTGGAGATGTGCTCGTTGTAGGAGGGAGGACCACGCTTGTTTGGGCTGAGAGGAAAAAGGAGGACAGAAATCAGAAGTGTTATCATTTCTTTACACACACACACACACACACACACACACACACACACACACACACACACACACACACACACACACACACACACACACACACACATGTACCATTATAACCAGCCTTCACCAAAGTACCAGAGTTATGCGTTTCTACAGGTTAGTTCTTAAGTAGAATGATTTGTTATAGGAAATGCGGAAAGAAAAAATAGCTTTAAAGTTATTTAAGACACAAATAATATATATCACATATACACTCTCCGGCCACTTTATTAGGTACACCTGACCAACTGCTCGTTAACACAAATTTTTAATCAGAAACTGGACAATAGAAGATTGGAGAAACGTTGCCTGCTCTGATGAGTCTCCATTTCTGCTGACACATTCAGATGCTCGGCTCAGAATTTGGCCTCAACAACATGAAAGCATGGATCATCCTGCCTTGTATGGGGGATACTTTATGGGGGAGATTTTATTGGCACACTTTGGGTCCGTTAGTACCAATTGAGCATGGTGTCAACACCACAGCCTACCTGAGTATTGCTGCTGACCATGTCCATCCCTTTATGAGCACAGTGTCTCCATCTTCTGATGGCTACTTCCAGCAGGATAACGCAGCATGTCATAAAGCTCAATCATCTCAGACTGGTTTCTTGAACATGACGATGAGTTCACTGTACTCAAATGGCCTCCACAGTCACCAGAGCTCAATCCAATAGAGCAGCTTTGGGATGTGGTGGAACGGGAGATTGGCATCATGGATGTGCAGCCGACAAATCTGCAGCAACTGTGTGATGCTATCATGACAATATGGAGCAAAATTCCTGAGGAATATTTCCAGTAGTCTCTGCCACCAAGGATTAAGGCAGATCTGAAAGCAAAACTAGTAGGGTGTACCTAATAAAGTGGCCGGTGAGTGTATATTCCAGGAAAAACCCTTCTAATTTTAAATAATATTTTAATTAATGCAGTTAAAAATAATAATAATAATGAAATAATCCTGAGAATGAAAATTATTCTATTAGTGATTTAGTGACTTAGTGATTTCTGAAGGATCATGTTACTCTGAGAACTTCATATCACAGTATCCACATATATATATATACAATTAAATATTTAAAAGTATATATTTAGACAGAAATATTTATTACAGTAACATCTTAATAATTAACATTTTACAGTAATTCTGGTCAAACAAATGTGTCTTTTAGTAACATGCGAGGTTTTAAAGGTCTCCTGATTTAACATTATTATGACTGTAGAAGGCGAGGCAGTGGCGCAGTAGGTAGTGCTGTCGCCTCACAGCAAGAAGGTCGTTGGTTCGAACCTCTACTCAGTTGACGTTTCTGTGTGGAGTTTGCATGTTCTCCCTGCCTTCGTGTGGGTTTCCCCCACAGTCCTAAGACATGCGGTACAGGTGAATTGGGTAGGCTAAATTGTCCATAGTGTGTGAATGTGTGTGTGGATGTTTCCCAGAGATGGGTTGCGGCTGGAAGGGCATCCGCTGCGTAAAAACTTGCTAGATAAGTTGGCGGTTCATTCCGCTGTGGCGACCCTGGATTAATAAATAGACTAAGCCGACAAGAAAAGGAATGAATGAATGACTGTAGAAACAGCAACTCTGGTACTCTGGTGAAAACTATAGATAGAGATACAGACTGGTGAAGAGCATGTACAATCCCCTGACAGACATTCCCCAGTGAAAAGAGAAGAAATATATTTACAGTAGCATATTATTGTGTCCGATAATAAACCACACACACCCGTCAGACCAGTGCTAATAAACCAGTTAAACTGACCGGACCACTCGCTCACCTCTCTAATGATTTAGAAACGTGTCTTCTTCATCCATCATCTCCATGTTAACAGTAATCATGCTCTTAAATAACTTTATAAATGAGTCTGATGTTGAGCAGAGCTGATAAAGCCATAGAAATACGTTGCATTTAACACATTAATGGCTATAAAGTGATATAACAGTTCATGACGTGAGCATTGAGTGTCTCTCATAATCAAAATTCTCCTTAAAATCTCTTTATTCGTCAAATGTTAAAATGTTCATGCTGTCACTCCTTCGCACATATAAAGAAAGCACTTTTCTTCCTGTAAAGAAGAGAAACACAGTCAGAATTGCTGGACCATTCGCAGCCAGATTATGTGCTGAATAAAGCACATAATCAGCACCTGAGGTGATCAGTGTCATAGTAGTTCATGCTGCTGTTCTGTTATGACGTTTTGGAAATAGAAAGCATTTCTAAAATAGAAATTGTGCATGTTACTAAGGCAGACGGTTACGACCAAAACTCCTTTTAACATGGATAGCTTTTATCACGTGTCACTTGAAAAGCCTGATCTGTGGACTGACCTGCGTGTAGATCCGTTCCTCTGCATCTCTGCGCTGGCCGCCTCCTGACTCAGGTTGCCTTTACAGCAGATGACCCGCAGCTTGTTCTGGTAGGACGAGGCCAGATACACGGCACCCGAGGAGATGGCAGGACCCAGGTAGCGCGGGTTGGGAATGTCCAGGTGTGCGTAAGCATGAGGCCTGAACACAACAGCAACACACTCCATTCAGTCTGCAAACATACAGAACTGCAACCACACCTAAAACTACAATCATGGAGGATGAGTTTTACCCCAGCGCAGAGTGACTCTGAACCTCGATGACGTCCAGAGAGTTGAAGTACGTCACGAACAGATACGGCTCTCTGTACGCTGCGGAGAAACACACAATATTCATCTGTGAGGGGCTGAAGTGTGTGTTTCATTATAAAATCAAAGGTGGAGGACAGAATAGAGAGAGAGGGCTAAGAGTTTTCTGCGATATCAGCTTCATTGGCTATTTCAGGGCCAAAAAATAAAAAGATTGAATTTACAGTCTATAAATTAAAGCTCTCTATGAAACATTCCTCAATTAACAATAAAAGACATAAACCACAATAAATGACAAAAGAAAAATCGAAAACAGTTCCTTAAAGTCAACTTTTGGTTAAAATTCTACCATTTTTAAAGGATTCACACAAAAAAGTATTCCTTTAAAGTCTCGCCAGATGAAAAGCTTTCTTGTATAATGTAAAAAATATGTATTTTAAAGATGGAGAAAAAGATGACTGTTTATATGGTAACACTTTACAATAAGGTTCATTAGTTAATGCATTTACTAACATGAACTAATCATGAACAACACATGAACAGCATTTATTGATCATAATTGAACATTTACTAATGCATTATTACCATCCAAGTCCATGCTTGTTAACATTAGTTAATGCACCATGAGTTAACATGAACTAACAATGAACATCTTACTTCTTAACAATAAAATATTACTTCTCACCTATAAAGCTCTAAATAATCGAGCTCCTGTTTATCTAACCAACCTTCTGTCTCGCTACAATCCAACTCGCTCTTTAAGATTTTAAAACTCAGGGCTTCTGGTAGTACCTAGAATAGCAAAATCTACTAAAGGAGGTCGAGCTTTCTCGTTTATGGCTCCTACACTCTGGAATAGCCTGATAACGTCCGAGGCTCAGACACACTCTCCCAGTTCAACACTAGATTAAGGACCTGTCTGTTTAGTAAAGCACACTCAATGCATCACTTAGCGGGTTCCACACAGGCTTCTACATGTTGCTTATATACACTATGAACAGCAGCTACGCTAATTATTCTCCATTTCCACCTGGGGATACTCATCCCGAGGCCCTCAGATTATGCGGAGTCACTGATTGGATCCAAGACTAGCGATGAGATGATCCCAAGGTTTCCATATGCGGGACCAGGCCGTATCCTGAGCTGCTGCTGCGCTGATGGTCGTGGGGAGTGGAGAACATGAGTCTGATTCCAGCGACGCTCCAGAGACAGACGAGTCTTCGCTGAGGCCAGCGTGGTGACTGAAGCTCTGCACAAGACTTTTGGCCAGCGGAGAAATTAAAATGGTCGTGCCCAACTGAGTCTGGTTCTCAAGGTTTTTTTTCTTCACTCCCATCAGGTGAAGTTTTTTTTCCCTCTCCGCTGTCGCCACTGCCTCGCATGGTTCAGGATTGGTAGAGCTGCGCATCGATGAATTTGCTCTTCAGTGTTTGAACTCTCAGTAATGATTAAATCACACTGATCTGAGCTAAACTGAACTGAACTGAACTTAAACACTAAAAACTGAACTACACTGTTCCAGTTACTATGACCATTTATGTGAAGCTGCTTTGACACAATCTACATTGTAAAAGCGCTATACAAATAAAGCTGAATAGAATTGAATTGAAATTGAATTGAACATCTGTATTTTCATTAACTAACGTTTATTAACATGAATAAATACTGTAGTAAATGTACTGTTCATTGTTTGTTCATGTTAGTAAATGCATTAATTTACATTAACTAATGAACCTTATTGTAAAGTGTGACCGTTTATATATACACTAGGAATGCCACGGTTCTCAATATAATATTGAACCGTTCGGTACGACCTCCATGGTTCAATACGCGCTTGTGAGTTGCAGTTTTCTCGGTTTTGCGTTTACATAATTTATTTGCGTTTTATATCTCCCCGAATTGGCTGTGTGTGCCTGGAAATCCATGAGCTGAGATGAAGAAACTCCTCCCCGCAAGTAAATACTCCCCTCTGTGTTTGACAGAGTGTGCGCAGCGTGTCTGAAGAGAGGAGGGATTCGGTGGTGAGAGGGGCGCGACTTATTTCAGGACGAGAGGGAGACGTGCGATTTCCGGGAGATTTTCACTCGTTTGCGGTATCCAGGAGTCTCTATGTATTTGGGTGGGGGGCGGAGGATCGGCGATGCCGGCTCAGCATCATGTTGTCTATTGGCCATCGTCTATCGGCCCAACCCTAATCTATAACATATTTTTATAATGCTAATAATGCCTTTTTTTAAATCAACAGTTTACATTTTGGTTTTTATGAAAGTTAAAATAAACAGAGAGTGTTTATGTTATAGTGTCTGATACATTTTCTACTGTTATAAACTGTGCCTCAAATATTTCCCAAACAACATTTAACAGATTAAAGGTTCACGAAACCCTCGAGTACTTTCTTTTTATATTAACAGATGTGTGTGTGTTGAGCATCAGTTAAGACAACATTAGCACCTGTCAGCTTTAATTGTGGGGAAAACTGGATAATGTTGAGCTTTTGTCAGCTAATTTCAGCTTCCGGGTTTAAAATGATTTTTAGAGCGGATCAAAATTGGAGACGTAGCACAGAACTGCAAGTGAAGTGATGACGTGTCGGTTTCTCATTATTATTCATAGTGGAGTTTTCTTATCCTATGAGAAGAGCCGGCTTCTTAATTATTCATGACTGCACGTTTCCGTGGCAAGGCAGACCTGCCAATGCCAAGCTGTGAGACCCAGTGACTGGGTGAGACACGTCCACGGACCCACAGCACGCAGTATTTAGCTGTTCATGAAGGGTGGATGTGTTTGTTTCCAACATCCACAGGTTTGTTGCATGTTTTTCCCCATGATGCTGTCAGGGCCGATACAGCAAAGCTGTGTGTGTGCAGCAAGCATTTTTGTCCTGAGAGCAGTACGAGATTTGGAGAATGGCGGACGTTGTCTTTTATCAGAAGTTCGTACACATTTAGACATATCGCTGTGCTGCTGTGTTCACCTAAATCCTCCAGATTACCAGCAGGGCTAATGGCTAAAATAAACAGGGCAAGAGACCTGCTGCACTGAGTCTGCATTCAGACTAGGGATGCTCATTTCGGTTAATTTTGCTAACCAACAACCGCCGCTCATTAATCGGTTATTACCGGTTAACTGGTCAGATTACTATTCATTTTATATTAAACAAATAGACGTGTCTATTTTGTGTCTGACACATTAAATATTGCATTTTAAAATACTGATTTATTTTTATATGTTAATAGCGGAACAGAACAACAGAGCATCTTCACGCACCTGCAGTGTTTAGCACAGAAGAACAGAATAATCTAAATAAAATGAATAAAATAAATAGGACTGCCCTAAATTATTTTCACTTAAATAATTAATTTTTATTACAAAACGAAAACACTGACTGATTCTTTTTAATAACCGGCAGGCTGTTTTTTTCCAATCATATGTTTTTTCTTCCGTCAAATAAAATAGCAGACTTCCTCAAATCGCTCGCTCCATGGAAAATATGCCTTTATTTAATGCCCCGTTTGTATTATTATAATCACAAAACCTTTTTACATTTTTAATAGAAATCATTATTTTAAAGATTATGTCTTGACATGTGGTTTCCTTAAGCTGTAAAATAAAAAATAAAATAAAAAGTAAAGCCTATTTGTTGCGTTTATGACGCAGATCCAGGTCAACATAAGCACTGGTTTAGCATTAACACGTCTCGATCAAACAGCAATATTCTTCTTCCATTTTGCTTCTTTGGCAAATGTTTCTGTAGGCACGGGTTATACGTTATCGTCCCGCTAGTTAAATATGTCTTGCAGTTAAACAAGGGGCCGAAAACGGCCGAAAACAAGGCGCACCTCACTGCCTTTATGTTGACAGGGAAAAAAGAAGAGAAGAGGCGCGGTCCTCTTATAAACGACTGAATCAGCTGGGTATCGATTGTGCAGAAGTGTTGCTGTCTGTGTTGTTACAATTGTAATATTTAATAATATCATGATAATCAAGATGTGTACATTCATACAGCTCTGGATAACTTAAAACAGCGATTAGACCTTCAGAGCGGTGTTAATGCGTCCTGAAGTAAAGCGAAACGGCTATAAACTCCAGCAAGATAGAGTGATTATATACAGAGCCATATACCTTTATCTCTAAATAAAGTATAACTATAGAAACGGTGTTCATCTTAACTGAAAGCTTCTGCGTGTTTGCTGGCCTCACGCATCGCGCACCTGTCAGTCAGTCAGTCAGTCAGCACGTAACGCCAAAGGATTAAACAATAGCGCACAGCACTATACGGTTACAGAAAAGTTTGCGCTGTTATAATTCACTTACCTTTTAATACGTTTTGGTGCGATTATAATCCGTTATTAAAAACAACAACAATAACTGAATGTTTTGAATGGGTAATGTAGCCGTTGATGGATGCATTTTGGTCTCCGCCATGGAAGAATGAATGT
Organism: Danio rerio; assembly: GCF_052040795.2. Lineage (NCBI taxonomy): Eukaryota > Metazoa > Chordata > Actinopteri > Cypriniformes > Danionidae > Danio > Danio rerio. The sequence goes on along the minus strand of NC_141025.1, from coordinate 2,257,229 downwards.
AGGAAACCAGCTCTTTAAAAGTTCTCTGTAGTTGTCTTGACAACACAAACTGCTGCTCTGGGATGAGCCGCGTGCAAAAGATGCCCCTTACGCAAAGGCGCATTTAATCGGCCCCTTATGCAGCCAAACTAAAAATATATAAAACAATATTTTTAATCGTTTAACTGATAGCATTAATCGTCACAAACGCACCCTTTCGGTTAACGGTTAATCCATTATTTTGAGCATCCCTAATTCAGACCCGGGGATTAAGGGAAAAGTCCTCATTTAGTGTTTATATGAACACGGTTATCTTTAAACCGATATAAATTGTGGTTATCTGTATATGAAATTGCGAATAACAAATGTAGCAGGGCACTAAATTACTGTTTATTTCTTTGCATTTTAATTTGTAAACTATAAAACCAAGCTGGCTACAGCCACTCCTGCCTCTGATCGCGGAGCTCCACACCCACTATGATGCATCTTCTGAAAAAAATCTGAGGCAGACTTGAACCAAAAGTGGGGGGTGTCATGACCCTTTAGAGACATTTTCATTATAGTATTTCCTATAAAATTTTTTCTTCTGGGGAAAATAGGGCTATGAATTAAAATAACTTTAAAGCCATTTTAAGGTCAACATTATTAGCCAAATTCAGCAATATTAGTGTTGGATTGTCTCCAGAACAAACCCCTGTTATACAATGACTTGCCTAATTACCCTAACTTTACCCTAATTACCCTAGTGAAGCCTTTACATGTCACTTTAAGCTGAACACTAGTGTCTTGAAGAATATCTAGTCTAATATTATTTACTGTCATCATGACAAAGATAAAATAAATCAGTTATTAAAAATTAGTTATTAAAACTACTTGAAGAAAGCTTGAAGAAAAACTTGAAGAAATCTGCACAATATTAAACAGAAATTCAGAAAAAATATAAAAGAATAAATATTTAACAATAGGGCGAATAATCCTGACTTGTAATCCAGTGTTTTCGTGTGAATGCCTGAAGAATGTTTGGTTGTTCTTTGGTGTTATTAGAGCTTTTCTCTGTCGTTTATGAGTGTAAACAGATTGAAACTATCCCATTAAAACACTATTAGGCAGACTTATAAGTAGATGAATGAACCCGATACAGTGAGCAGGTTTTACCGAAGGACAGAGGCAGGCGGCTCCATTTGATGTCATCGGTGCGACTCCTGCGTCCGTATGCATCCACAAACACTCCGAACTCTACAACAAACCACACACACACACACACACACACTGGTTAAACACTAATCACACACACGTTTAGCATCTTAAACAGTGATTATATTCACACACACCGTGGAAGCAGAGCAGATACTCCACTTTCTGCGGCGCGCTGGAGACCTGGATGATGGAGATGGGGAAACTGTGGGAGGAGGCGGCGAACACGGCGGACGCTAACGTCACGTCATTCTTATCCAGAAACTCTGAACACACACACATAAGCAGGTTCAGTTCATCAGTAGTGCATAAAACAGTGTGTGTGTGTGTGTGACTTAATAAATTCATGCATTGTGATTTAAAAGATAGTACTGTATAAATTCAGAGGTTTAACCCAATTCACTGCGATTCTTTTTCATGAATAGATTCTGAGTTTAGTTTTTACCAGCAGATGGCGTTGCATGCTTTACAAACAGCCTTTGCTTGCCTCCAATATCTAATAAACACCACTTGAGTCTAAAACTATCATTAAGAAAGCAAATGGCAAAAGTCTTCATAGTGAGATGTGTTTACATTAATTATGTGGCATTAAAGTTGAGATGGAGCAACTGACCAATTACAGAAATAGGCTGTTATAAACTAGCCTAGAGCGCCATCTACTGTCATAAACAAGCCTAGAGCGCCATCTACTGTTATAAACTAGCCTAGAGCGCCATCTACTGTTATAAACTAGCCTAGAGCGCCATCTACTGTTATAAACTAGCCTAGAGCGCCATCTACTGTCATAAACAAGCCTAGAGCGCCATCTACTGTTATAAACTAGCCTAGAGCGCCATCTACTGTTATAAACTAGCCTAGAGCGCCATCTACTGTTATAAACTAGCCTAGAGCGCCATCTATTGTTATAAACTAGCCTAGAGCGCCATCTACTGTTATAAACTAGCCTAGAGCGCCATCTACTGTTATACACTAGCATAGAGCGCCAACTACTATTATACACTAGCCTAGAGCGCCATCTACTGTTATACACTAGCATAGAGCGCCATCTACTGTTAACACCCGCCTAGAGCGCCGTCTGCGGTTTAATGCACTCTTATGATGTCAGAAACAGTGTTTCTAGCACTCCAGCACCAGTATGGATCCTCTCACCTTCCAGCACGTACTGCTTCATCTCGATCTCATAGAACTTGTTGGTGCCGATGATGATACTGTATCCGGTGAAGTGAATGCAGCTGCAGGGTTCAGACGTCTCGATCTCCTGCACACACACACACACACACACACACATTAACAGATGATAATCACTAATCTCTGGCGTGCAGGAAGAGGTGTTTTATACTGTACTTCACCTTTCTGATGCAGAACTTGTTGAGTGTGTCATTGAAGCGCAGGATGGTGATTTTATTGGGCATCGCAGCACAGATACACATGCCTGTGTCGATCTGAAACACACACTTCATTCAGTTAAACAACAGCTTTATGATCCTCTACAGTGATGTCATGATCATTGTTGGGTGTATTTATTTACAGGTAGTTACAGTAGTTAAATCACTTCCATTACTGTTCTTTTTTAGGCAGTTGAATTAGTTGCTTATTAATGACTTTGCCTTAAATGCTGCAAATAAATTCAACAGTTGTGTATGAATAAATGTAGAGAAGCAGAGGAATTGTATTTATTTTTGTTACACAAATACATTTTGCAGAATATTTCTTAACTTAAGAAATTAGTTAATAGCAATATTTGGCGAAATTCAGAGAAGCAGAGAGTTTGTTTGTGTATATATATTATTATAAATATGTTTTTCAGATATTTTGCATAATAATTAGTTTTTAACAACAGAATTTACATAATTTAGTCCAACTGCACATGAAATAAATAACAGATAACAGTATGAATGAAACAGGCTGTATGAACACTGAAACCTTTTGTGTTTTAATAAATTAAATAATTAATTTTGAAAAGTATTTCATTTTTAAAATGAAGCAAAAAGTCCTCATTGTACAATTTTAAAGAATTCTGTCTTTAAAGGTGCTGTAAGGTTGACCTCCAGTGGTTGAACTAGGTATTGCACTCATGGATCAAAACACATTTTCAATCTGCCTCTCCTCTGAAAAGTCCATGCAAGTGCAGGTTGCCAGATTGACGTGAGCGTACCTGACCATACCCGTCAACCCTCCTGTTTTCCCGGGATTCTTCAGTATTTTACAGTTCTAACCTGCTGTCATCCCTTAAAGATATTGTCCTGTATTGTCAGTTTTTCTCTGAAGGGTGGCGAATAAACATTAAAGAGCCGATCCTCCCTATATGCAACCCATACCGCTGAACCACCAGGGGCCGCCCCTTGCTATTAAATGCAAGTCTGTTCTGTGCTTTCGCTTAGTTTAGGCATGAAAACACTTTGAAATAAATATAAAAACAGCTTGGTTCATTCCTTTTCCTTACAGGTGCCGTCGTCCCTTCATATGCAGTCCTCGAAACAATCATTTAGCAGTGCGTGACTGTCAGCTGACACGCTCCACAGTGATAAACAGACGCTGTTTCCAGAAAAAGATTCTGTACACGTGATTTGAAGCGGAGCGAAAGTCTGGGTTTTGGGTGCTTTTAAACAGACATATACACATAATTAATAATAATAACAACCAAAGATGTCGATCTAGTTGTTTTTTGTTGTTTTTTCAAACAAAACTAATGTAATTCTAAATGAGCATAACAGTTAGGAAAGCAGTCGAATGCTTTCATTATAATGCTAGATGTGTGCTTTTTTAAAGTGACACCTCTTATTTAATGTAATCAAACTAAATAATTTAAATAAATGAGATTCCTTCATTGCTCTTTAATCAGAATGTGTAAGCTTTACAGTGAAGAAACAGCTAATGAGATTTGATAGCTTGATTTTATTTCTTTATAATAGCTCATTTTAATGAGCTGAACTGTTTGCTAATGTATTGGCTGCTAATGTATACTATTTATTTTTTCTTTTGTAAATTATAATAATTATTTAACTGTTTATTGACAATGAAACAGCTTTAAATTAACATATTTAGTAATTGGTTAATCTTTTTTTTTTGGGTGGGGGGGGTTCCTTAATATGGTGGGCATATCCCTTATTTTCACATCCCATTGTTGACTGTCAAGCCTAAATTCTGATTTAAAGCTGATTTAATTTGTGTTAAACCCAACGTCAAGCGGTAGATGAAATATTTTCCATATTAAACAACCATTTGGCTGGAGTGCAGTGAGTGCACTATTCTGTGCTTCTGACTTACACTATTCTGTTAAATTTCTGTCGTGTTTCATTTGGTGCAAACAGCCAAATTGCTCATCCCTGCAAATCTCATCATGTAGCGTGTTGTTATGGACACGGGTTACAATGTAACCTGCTCACCTAATCTTTACGTTCGTAATATTTAGAATTTTTGCAAAAAAATAACCTCATGTGGAACTCTGAATCTGCGTCTCATTTCAGAGTCTGCTACTGTCCACCAGAGGTCGCGTTTCAGTCACTGACGTACACTTTGAGAGCGTTCCTGACTGACTGAATGAATGAATGAATGAAATACACTGATTCTCACCAAGGCAACCCAGAGTGCTGAAATATTATTGGCTCAACGAGCATTGGGCGGGTTGAATGACCAAAACAAAGACAGCCGTTCCGGCACGTAACACACATTCAAAGCAGAATCTCCTACTTCAGCATTGTTTTTCAGATAAAGAAGATTGATTTCTGAGCATGTTTCTGAATATCTGCACACAGTGTTTCTGCATAATATCAGCATGAGGGTGTTTTTATGCTTTAGAAGAGTCAAAAACTTTCACCTTTAATACAGTCTCTATTGTCTATGAAATCAGATTTATAGGGATTTTATGTAGTCAAGAAATTCAACTCAGACATTCAATTCATATAATAGTCATTTAAATCCAATATAATGATGTAATTAGTCATTAATATTGTCAATTAATAAAGCCACTCAATACTGGTCACAACTGTCAACTAAATATAATGATAATAATAAGCTACAGTTGCAAAAAAAGCCTCAGTAATAATCAGATGAACAACAGCAAAACTGAAAACAAAATATCAACCCGAATTCGGATCTAAAACAATTGACAAAAAGGTTACGAGCACACAAAAATAATAAAAAATAAAGCAGAAACAGCATAATCTGCAGAAGGACTTTGTGAGTGTGTGTGGCTGACGGGACTCGTGTAAAAGCTTCACCTTTCCGGAAGCGAAGAGATGGCAGCCCTTCACCGCCTCGAAGATGTAGGGGCTGAGATCAGGCTGAGCCGGCAGATGAGACTGAGCCAGAGACTGCTTCACCCGCTTAATCTCCACCAGACACAGAGCACGCTCCTTACCTGACACACACACACACACACACATCATATACATAAACACCATATAAAAAGTTTTGTCTGTTCTAAAGGCAGATTTTAAAATTGCGCCCTCCTAAAACTATGATCAATTTCCTTTTATGTGTTTAAAATAACGCATGCATGGATTTGATTTATGCACGAAATATTAATGACTGTTTTTACTCCATAGATCTTTGTATTGAGCAGTGAGAGTGTGTGTGTGTGTGTGTTAAGAGTGTGTGTGTTCAGCACTGACCGGTGATCATGAGCAGCTTGTCCAGCTCTTTCAGGATCTGTATCTGGAACACAGAGTCCAGACCCGGGATGTGTGTGAGCGAGTTCTTGATGACGTTCAGAGCGTACAGACCCTCCTCTGAGCCCACCAGCACGATCTGAAACACACACATGAGATGAGCTTACAAAAACATACAAAAAAAAAAAAAAGCACACTAATAACAGGAAGTGCTTGTGTGTTTGCCTTCAATAGTCAACAAAGCATCTTGAATCAAAGTCAATGAGCAGATGCACCACATTAAATCCCTTGTTTCTCACTTCATACATGTATCAGGGTATCTGCATATTTTTTAACAGAAAATTTAAGACCTTTTAAGACCTTTTTAAGTCCTCTAAAATGAAAATTTAAGACTTTACCTAAAAAAAAAAAAACAGGAAAATGTTCAGTGTGAACACAGAATGATGTGGTGAAGTATGGCAGCAAATCTATGGCGGCAAATCAATGGCAATATAAATCGAGCGCAGCGGTGATGTTTGCGTGCGAGGAGAAGTGAACCGTGAGCAGATTACTTGGTTGACTTGGTTTACTTGTTATCTCTAACGCTATTGGCTACTGTGCCTTTCCGGAAGTTAGCCGGGATTGGACGCAAGTTAAAAGATCACGCCGTTAAATATATATATAATTTGCAAGTCATAATCATAAGAAACTTTCTGAGAACTTTATGAACTTTATGAGGATTCAATCTCGAGAAACAGTCAAATAATATCCAAAATAATGACTTGCATTCTTGTAACATGACTTTCTGAACCGATTTGATTTGTCCGTGCAGCACTTGTCTGGTTTGTTGTATTTTACTTCATTATTAACCACAACAGCAGTGCTCATTATTACACTTGGGGATGATCTTTCTAGGAAATATTGTCTTCAGAAGAGTTTATTTGCGTTTTAGATCTTTATAGATAATTATAATTAATTTATCTTTATAGATAATTGTTAACATTGTTTGTAATATAGATCAGTGTAAAAAATATATATCTATATATATTATATATATATTTCAATCTCATTTTTAGTTAATGATTGAATAACCTGCATATAAAGACTTCAATCAAAAATGATTAGCCCAATTAAACATAAAAAATACAGTGACAGACATTCAGATGGGTTTTTATCGCCACCTATTGAGCAACAATTTAATTTCTACAATCTTCGTTTGGCTTTACTCACTATCCATTACATCATTCCACTTCAGAGGCATACAAAAACTACTTTCTATACGACAGGCCCACATCTTAAAGGTCACATATGCAGTTGAAGTCAAAATTAGTAGCCCACTTTTTTCTTGTTTTATTTCGGCAAGAATAAAAGCTGTTTTAATTTTTTAAAACCCATTTTAAGGTCCATATTATTACCCTCTTTAACCTATTTATTTTTTTCGAAAGTCTACAGAACAAACCATCGTTATACAATAACTTGCCCAATTACCCTGCCTAGTTAACCTAGTTAAGCCTTTAAATGTCACTTTAAGCTGTATAGAAGTGTCTTGAAGAATATCTAGTCTAATATTATTTACTGTCATCATGGCAAAGATAAAATAAATCAGTTATTAGAAATGAGTTATTAAAACTATAATGTTTAGAAATGTGTTGAAAAAAATCTTCTCTCCGTTAAATAAAAATTAGGATAAAAATAAACAGGGGGCTAATAATTCAGGCGGGCTAATAATTCTGACTTTAACTGTATAGTGGAATAACAGACTAATGGCAATATATTTACTATAAACCTTTGTACTTTATGCACTGCATGCATGTATAGCCTATTTTGTATACTATTGTCCATCCAATTTATTCTGACTTGTTCTTCACAGAAAATGAGTCAAGGACAATGAATCTTAGAAAAAAAAAAAAAAGATTTTTGTAAATTTATACACGTTTAGTTTGAGTTCAGTTTAAATGTAGGTGCTAAACTTCATCAAATGGTTCAAAACACATTTAAAGTCTGAATTATTCGTCCTGATTTAATAGCCCATGTATATTTTCCCCAATTTCTGTTTAATGGAGAGATCTTTTGCCACATGGTAAAACTCTCTCTTTCTCTCCCAAGTAATAAAGTTTGTTACAGAAATATATCTCATTATTTTGATATGTCATTATATGACTTGGTCATGATGGTAAGAATAGGCATTATTATGAGATTAATTATCGCGCGTGAAGATCCCCTGTGCGCTCGCGAGCTGTAATTTTCTCGCGTGTAGACCTGTAATCTGCTCACGGTTCACTTCTCCTCACGCGCAAACATCACCGCTGCGCTCGATTTATATTGGCATTGATTTGCCGCCATAAGACGAGTCGGACATGATATTTAAGATCCCACATGAAATTTAAGACCTCCTTATGGAAAATTACAGAATTTAAGACATTTTCAGACCTTAAAAATCGAAAATTTTATTTAAGACATTTTAAGACTTTTTAAGGACCCGCGGGGACCCTGATGTATTTGTAGACTAATAACATTGGCAGTAACAGTGTAGATGCTGCAGTGTTTTACCTGGTCGGTCAGAGGTAAAGTACAGTTAATATCCAGCCGATCGTCTCCCTCTAGCTTCAGTAGAGAGTTTCCCAGCAGCTTCTGCTCACAGAAGAACAGACACAGAGGAGAGATTCAAACACACCCACTTCACATCTCACTCTGTTAAAGGGACAGTTCATAAACAAACGTAACCCTCATTTACTGCAGCGTTACTTTCTGCTGAACACAAAGGGTGGATACTGGTAAGCACTGACTTCCATAGCAGGAAAATAATACATAGGTAGTGCTTTTCTTATAGCATGCCTACATTACAGAATGCATTACCGGCGATTATTAGCAATGCCGGATGGATTGTTATAAAAGACTCCTTCTTAAAAACGCATCTTTTTAATAAAGCATTTAACTTGTGATTATCACCAGCATCATTTTTTAATGATTATTATTAGAATTGTTAACTTGTAACTGAAATATGATGTTAAGCTTGTAGTTCTGGCTTGGGTTGCATTTTTATTTGTTGTTGTATATCTTTATGCGTAAGAGTTTAAGAAAAAATCATTATAAATTATAATTAAAATGTATTATTATTAGGTTTCCAAAGTTCTATTGTGTTCAACAGAAGAGAGAAGCTCAAACAGGTTTGAAACAAAAGTTTTTATTTTTAATTTTGGGTGTACTGTCCCTTTAAGAGTGTTAAATGCTAATGTTGCGGACAGATGAGCCAATCAGCAGAAAGAGCCGCCTTCTTCTTCAGGATCTGCCAGTGTTTCCTACTGCAGTGTCTAAATCAACAAATCTGACCCTAAAGCACAACATTTTTTTATCTTTTGGAAATGACACTGTATTATAGATCTTTAGTTCATGCCAAAAATCATTTAAAATTAAACATTTTGTAAATTTATTTTCTGTAAATCTATCCAAAAATCATTTTTGATTAATAATATGCATTGCAGCACAGTGTCTCTTAGTGGTGTCGCACTGTAACCTCACAGCAAGAAGGTCACTGGTTCGAGTCAGTTGGTGTTTCTGTGTGGAGTTTGCATGTTCTCCCCGTGTTGGCGTGGGTTTCCACCAAAGTCCAAACACATGCGCTATAGGGGGAATTGATGAACTAAATTGACTGTGGTGTATTAGTGTGTGTGTGTGATTGTGTATGGGTGTTTCTCAGTACTGGGTTGCAGCTGGAAGGGCAGCCGCTGTGTAAAACATGCTGGGATAGTTGGCAGTTAATTCCGCTGTGGCAACCCCTGATAAATAAAGGACTAAGCCAAAGGAAAAAATGAATGAATTAGAGCTGAAGATCTTCACCCAAACCTAAAGGGACCCGACAGGTTTGGGCAGGTTCGGGCTTAATTTAAATAATTTTAGACGGGGTCGGGTCGGTTAATGAATGGTCATGTGATGCATTTTGATTAGCGCGAGAAAGTTATCAAATCCAGGATCACAAATTTTAAATTTACTTCATAAATATTGACTAATATAATCATCTGAGTGATTCTTTTAATATGAATCGATTCATTTGAATCATTTGTTTTTGAATCGTATTAACCTGGTTGTGCTTCATGTACAGAAGTGTTCAGATCGCCTCAATATCAAGATGTTTGGGTCACACTTTACGATCCGCTTGTTAAGTGTGACGTCACGCCATTTGGCTTCCGGGTCCGAGCGCTCTATTTAACTGAATGGGAAGACTCATAAAATGGTAATAATAAACGTTTACAAAGCGATTTAATACTTTCGAAAGTCACGATCGCAATATATATGTCCATGCCTAATATCAGATGGCCAGAAAGTGATTCATTGTTTTATAAATTGTTAAATTTTTGGTATTTGTTGTGCAGCAAGCCTAGATATTGTTGTGTACACTATGATTTTATATAAAATTAACTTTAATGTGTGATCGGAATAAAACATGATCATAAACGAATGATTTCTCCACTCAAATGAAGGGCGGCTTGGACCCGGAAACAGTATTACAATGTCACAAACACGTCACCACTTAACAGGCGGATATGGTTCCATTAGTTAATGTTAGTTGATGTAACATGAACTAATAATAAACAGCTCTTGTACAGCACTTATTAATTATAGTTCAGCATTCAGTAGTGCATTATTAACATCCACAGTCATACTTGTTAACATTAGTTAATGCACTGAGTTAACATCAACTAACAATGAATACCTGTATTTTCATTAACTAACAGCAACAAATACTGTAATAAATGTATTGTTTGTTCATATTAGTTAATGCATTAACTATCATTAACTAATACAACCTCACTGTAAAGTGTGATCGATGTCTTATCTTTAAGCATGAATCCTCACACATTTAATTTTGCAGCAGGAAACACTGGCTTATGTGGATGATGTACAGCGAGTCCTGCAACGCAATGAAAACAAGAGCTCATGGTCTGATGATGCAAGCAACACGAGCACCGGGCAGAGGAGCATGCTGGATAATGCACACGCACACAACAGTGAGTGTGTGTTTGGCTTCCTGCAAACAGCTGATTACCTGAACCAGCGGAGAGAGCGTCTTCTGACGTTTAACACCGGCCTACAGCGGTCAGAACACAACCACACACTCACAGCATTAGAAAACCCCCCAAAACTGATATATATTTATATATATATATATATATATATATATATATATACATACTGTATATATACATATACACATACATATACATATATATATATATATAAAAGACAAAATCAGGTCATTGCTACATTAGAAATTGTGCTTTCTTGGCATCATATTTTTTTTTTAATTCACGGCTGATGCTTATAAATACAGCATTAAAAATGAAAGAAAACAAAAACATATGCAGAAGAAGTCTTAAACAACAAAATAATCATACCAGTTTGACATTTAAAATAAAGAGTCAATTAATATAATTAACACACACACAGACACACACAAAAGAAGAACAATTAGAAATGTTGACTTAGCTAATAAATAAAATAAATAAAGTAAAAAAAAAAAATAATAAAACAAAAATAGAAAGTAAAAACACTAAATGAAATCTAAAAAATGTAAATAAAAATTAAAATGAAGAAATAAAAGCTCATTTAAATCTTTAATAGTATTTAAAAAATATTAAAATAACACCCAATAAAAAGAAATGTATTTTTTTATTTATTAATTCAATGCCACAAGAACAGGGAGTATTGCACATTCATGACGAAATAACATTTAGCTGTCAGAGGAAAGAAAAGAAAGAGATTTACATCAATATAAAAGCTTTCGGAGCATTGCAGGTTTATAGTGATTTTTGTTTTTTTGCAAGTTCCAAAAGATTCACAAATGTTCTAATTAAATGGTCAAATCTACAGTATATGTGGTCTATTATAAGTCAAGTTCCTGTTATCAGAATATAAAAGCATGTAAGATTTCTATCATTCACTGCATTAACAAATTTCTTTCATGCACTGAATCGTTTTGCAGTGGCAATCTTAAAGGGACAGTACACCTAAAAATGAAACTACCCTCATCATTTACTCATTTGTTTGTTGGATCTGCTGTACACAATAGAAGAAATAATCCAACAGCTATGAAACAAACACTGCAGAAAAGCTTCTCTGTGTCTTGTTTCTATTGCGTCTACATATTTGAAATCAAGAAGCATTTTCTAAACAATAAACAAATATTGTCTTGTTTTCAGAATAAATATACCGAAATTGAGTGAGTTTTTCCTTAAAACAAGCTAAATAATCTCCCCCGATGGGGTAAGAGCAATGATTCATTCATTCAGTCATTCATTCATTTTCCTTCAGCTTAGTCCCTTATTTATGAGAGGTCACCACGGCGGAATGAACCGCCAACTATTCCAGCATATCTTTTACACAGCGGATGCTCTTCCAGCTGCAACCCAGTACTGGGAAACACCCACCCACCCACTCCCTCACACACAACGATTAATTTAGTTGATCAGTTCCCCTATAGCGCATGTCTTGGACTGTATGGGAAACCAGAGCACCCTGAGGAAACCCACACCAACATGGGGAGAACATGCAAATAGAGGTCTGCATTCCCACGGGACAGCCGCGGTACCCGACCAGATTTCTGCTGCGCGGGAATAAATTTCCGAATAAATCGCGGGAGCGGTCGGTAACGGGTTTAATTTGGGACGGGAGCGGGCTGTCTAGCAATATCGCGGATATTGCTATGCGAATGAGAGAGAGAGAGAGCTTTGCCTGTGTGTGTGCTTGGTGCTTGTGTGTGTGTATGTTAGTGCGCGTGCACGAATGAGAGAGAGAGAGAGAGAGAGAGCGCTTTCCCAGATAGGAAAATACACTCGGGCCAGTTCCGGCTAGATCCTCGCCTGCCGGAGACTTACCACTCGGCCCGGCTCCGGCTGCCGGACTCGGATTGATTCGGGCTGGAATTTGGCAGTGAGTCCACAAGCATCCGGCCCGAATCAATCGGGCCAGATGCGGCGGCCGTAAGTGAGCCGACGCTGCCGCATCCGCGCCAGAATAGGCCCGAGAGTAATGTGCGCTGCGGCCCGGAGCTGGCGCGACCCAGTATTTATATACCTTTATATAAAACCTTTTGGTATTATATTGGTACTTGATACATGGTATTACAAGCCTTTGAGTTGATATAACAGCAAACGCCTGTGTGTCTGCTTGGTGCTTGTGTGTGTGTTAAAACAGTGCGGGTCGGGCAGCGGGACAACAAATTCTTAATATAAGCGGGAGCGGTCGGGTTCCGGCTAAAACCTGTCGGGTGCGGGCGGGAGCGGGATTCAAAATTTAGTCCCGCGCAGATCTCTACATGCAAACTCCACACAGAAACACCAACTGGCCCAGTCGGGACTCAAACCAGCGACCTTCTTGCTGTAAGGCAACAGTGCTAACCACTGAGCCACCGTGCCAGCCAGAGAGAACTAATAGGAACAGGAACATATTTGTGGCTTGTCTAGAAAATGCTTCTTGATTTAAGTATTTGTAGATATTTGTACTAGAAAGACAAAAACTCAATGTAAGGGTGCTTTCACATCTGCTGTTCGCTTCATTTGGTCCGCACCAAGGGTAATAAATGATACATTGTTGCATTTTCTGCCGTCTTTGGGTCGTCTTCACACCACACTGCTGGCTTTGGTCCGAACCAGTTGAAAAGAACCAAAATGCAGTCATCTGACAAAATCCACATCTCTCATTGGCCAAATGTTGTTGAACATATTTCCTAAACTGCTTATTGATTGGTCAGAATTCACGTGCAGGAAAATGCCAATCAACTCCCGCTGGTAAAGCGCTGTCAACAAATATTTTTCCTCCATATCCCATAATGCACAGTGCATCGGCCTACGGCAGCTGAATTAGTCCAAAAGGTGCAGTACTTTTTGCGGTTGTGTCTGTTTTAGTACAGATCATATTCTCACCACAAACGAACCGCTCCAGGGTTGGTTTGAAAGCGTACCGAGACCACCTCTTCAAGCAGGTCTCGGTACGCTTATTTGGTCCGCTTTTGGTGCGCACTCGAGTACGATTGCTGCATTCTCACCTGCCCAAACCAACCGCACCAAAAGGGGAAACAAACTCTAGTGCGATTCAATCAAACTAAATAAGGCAGGTGTGAAAGCACCCTAAGAAAAGCATTTTTGTAGTAAATAAAGGTGAGCAAATGTTTAGTGAATGTAATTTAGGTGTACTGTCCCTTTAAGACTTCTGGATTTCTGGAAGTCCATATGAAATCAAAATGTATAATGTTTATTTTGTTGTTATTCTTAAAATAAATAATTAATCGGTGCAAGTTAATCCACTGAAAAAAAGTGTATTTTGTTAAAGTCTCTATGAAATCAAAACTAGCCACATTGATGTTGTCAGCTCGCATTACTAGTTTAGTGCTGAGCAATTCATCTGTGCATGTCATTATGGAAAAAAACAGTTTGCAAGGAGTAATCTGAAACTTCTCAGATTAGGTCTGTGTGAGGTGTTGGGCGTGGCTAACATACTAAACCACGCCCTCCAGCTGCCAGTTCTGACATCAAACAGAAATGGTGAGGAGGAGGAGCCTGTTAGGCTGTAATAACATTCCCCAAACCCCTTTCCTTATCTGTCCGAATGAAACACCTACATTACTACATCCAATCAGCTCGCAGTAGAAAAAACAAGCCACGCCCACTGTTTTATCATTTAATGTTTAGATTCCAGCTCATGGGGACTTTAATCTACAAATAAATCTCAGCATCTGCTTCAGCGTGTGGAGAGACAAACTTCCGTTGATGACAACATGAGGGTTTCCATAGCAACTGTATCTTAATTAACCTTCACCATGCCACTTTTACTGTTAGTTTGCTATAAGGGAATGATGCTCAAAAGAAAGCCACACCCCTTACCGAAAATTCCATTTCAGTTGGAAGTACATTAACATACTGAAATAAGTCTCAGCAGACTTTACAGTCCACATAACCTGGAAGCTGTGACCAATTTTTCCCTGTATTGTGACACAGTTCCTAAATAAACAGAATATTAAATGAGAAAACAGTGGGTGTGGCTGGCAATTTCTACTGCGAGCTGATTGGATGTAGTAACATAGGCGAATCATTGAGTCAGACGGGGAAAAGGGTTTGGGGAGATTTACTACAGCCTAACAGCCTCCTGCTCACCATTTCTGTTTGATGTCAAGACTGACAGCTGGAGGGGCGTGGCTAAGTATGTTAGCCACACCCACTACCTCACACAGACCTAATCTGAGAATTGATCACAAACAGGAAGTGCATTTTCCAGATTTCAGTTTTAGATTATGAGGGCAAACCATTTTTTCCCTTAGTGACATGCACAGATGAATGGTTCAGCAATGTGAGCAAACAACATCAATACGGCTAGTTTTGATTTCATGTGTACTTTAAGCATGGCAGAAACACACACAGTGAATTGTATATTAACGGCCTGAACCTGCAGGACTGGACTCACCGCGTCTGACTCGGTCTTCTCTCTGGATCCTCTGCTTCCAGCAACCACTGACTCCAGAACAGCCACCCAGCGCTGCTTATCTGGGAAACTGGGAGCCATGAAGTACAGAGACTGACCAGGCCAACAGGTGGTGTGAGGATGAGACTCCAGCTTCAGCACGTATGGGATATCTGACACACACACACACACACACAAAGCCCAAATATATATATATATATATATATATATATATATATATACACACACACACACACACACATTAGAGCTGCACAATTAATCGTAAAAAGATGCCGATCTCGATTCGACCCCCTAGACGATCTTAATCCAGCAATTCTACGATTCTGTTAATCATATTTTTAGTTCAGGAGAGAAGCAAAGCTGGCCGCACAAGTCTTCACATTGTTTTCCATACATTGTTCAGCAGCGTGGACACCTCCAAATGGTGTTGAAAGAGTAACATGCTGTAATTATAAGATATAATTCACCTCAAAAATGTCATTTCTGTCTTCATGTAATGTATTTGCGACCGCAAAATCACACGTGACGTGAGCTGACCATCAGCTGTTACCACAGAGAGGGAGGGCGTGCGCATGCCTGTGAATTAAGTCTACTTTAGTGAACAGAACCTGCATAGGCTGTGAATAACAGGCAATAAAGTTGTAAATCTTTAGGATGCGGGTGGTGAGGGAGGTGTGGTGGACGCCACCCATCCCTATTCTGCTGCCCTAGGCAGCCGCCTAGGTCGTCTCTATGGATGCGCCGGCCCTGGTTGGGAGCCGAGCAGGAAGTGAACCAAGCTTAGCAGTGAAAATGAAACCGAAAACGCACACAGTGTTGCCAGATGTAGCTGACTGATTCCAGCCCAAACAGTTTCCAAAACCTTCATCATTCTGAATGATCTTAAAAAGTAACCAACTATGCTTAAATAACTGGGTTGTGAATAATGCGATCCTTAATTTAGTAATGAATAATCAACCGGTCACAAATTAGGAAAGTACAATTATTAAGCACATTATGCAGTCGTCAGAATTATTCGCCCCCCTCTGAATTCTGTTTTTTTTTTTTTTTCCCCTAAATGTTGTTGAACAGATTCAGCAAATGTTCACAGTATGTCTGATAATATTTTTTCTTCTGGAGAAAGTCTTATTTGTTTGATTTCAGTTAGAATAAAAGCAGTTCTTAATTTTTTAAAAGACATTTTAAGGTCAATATTATTAACCCCTTCAGCAATATTAGTGTTGGATTGTCTCCAAAACAAACCACTGTTATACAATGACTTGCCTAATTACCCTAACTTTACCCTAATTACCCTAGTGAAGCTTTTAAATGTCACTTTAAGCTGTATAGAAGTGTCTTGAAGAATATCTAGTCTAATATTATTTACTGTCATTATGACAGAGAAAATAAATCAATTATTAGAGATGAGTTATTAAAACTGTTATGATTAGAAATGTGCTGAAAAAAAATCTCTTCTTTAAACATAAATTGGGGAAAAAGTAAACGGGGACTAATAATTCTGACTTCAACTGTAAATGTGGTTATAGTTTAAGAATACAGCATTTGTAGCTGCAGTTGTAAACTTCTTACTAACGTTTATTAATGTAGAGTTAATGCTTAACAGATAATAAATTCCCTATTTGCTAATGCCTAATTAATGGTTGATAGTGTGTAGTTATTATAAAGTGTTCCCAATAAATCATTGACGTTTTTGGTGAACTATCACTATTGTTCACTATGGAACTATTGACTTCCATAGTAATATAAAATCAAATACTATTGAAGTTGATGGTTACAGGTTTTCAGCATTCTTCAAAATATCTCCTTTTGTGTTCAACAGAACAAAGAAGCTCAGCCAGGTTTATAACCAATCAAAGAGAGTAAATAGAGGGTTTATTTTCCGTTTTGGGTGAACTACCCCTTTATTTCAGCTCTTTACAGTTCAACACGTCCATGTTTCTCTATGAGCACAAACAGACTCAGACCTGATTTTGCTGTGTTGATGAGTTCAGACGCT
>NC_141025.1:2162500-2237500 GCF_052040795.2 Danio rerio | reverse complement strand
TTAAATTTTATCCTGGCTCTTAAAGCTGTATAATGGTTTTAGAGAGTGACTTTTATTTTGAAGTAAAAAAAAAAAAGTGTACAAGTTGTCATAAAACTAACACATAAATAGACCAACACGAAACTCACATTTTAGCCCATTATTTTTCTATTTATTTGTTTTAATGTTGTAAATGTGTAAAAATCTCTTTATTTGGTTTTCATCTTAATTTCAGCAATATTATTGAAATTATTTATTTACAATACAGTTACTAAAGTAATATAATATTAATAACTAAAATAAAAGTTTTTTTATCACAAAAATGCAAAAAGATTAAATATTTCTGTAACAACAACACATGAAGCTGCTTTATAAGACATGCATTAATCCCCTGGTGGCGAATGGGTTAGTTTGACGACACATTTGTGTGCTTTCAGAAGCTTCAAAATAAAAGTCTCTCTCCTACATCATTATACAGCATGAAGAGCCAGGATAAAACTTAAAACTGAACTGACTGTGTTCATCCGACAGAAGAAAGTTAAATACACTGAGGATAGTTTGAGGGGAAGAACATTATTGGGTAATTTAAAGAAGACCTATTATGCAAAAATCTCTTTTAAAGGGGCTTTAAACTTGTGTGTGAAAATAACCAGATTCTAATGGTAAAGAAATGATTAATTATATTGTTTTTACAATCAGACTTGATGAAAACAGTCTGCAGAAACACTTTGATTCATATTCTCCCTTTGTACTTGTCATTAAAGGGGGAAAGCCCCGCCCACTAGGGACTGTCTTCTCCTCATTAGCATAAGACATTAGTCTTAGTTTTGAATCTGCCACTATGCTTAGGCTCCGTTTACACTAGTGTGTTTTAGTTTTAAAACGGTGTTTCAGATCAAAAACTATCTGTGTCCACACTAGCGTTTCTGAACATATCTCCGTCCACACTACGCCACCAAAAACGTACATCACATGACCATGCGCGCACTCTGGGCATGCGCGTTCTAGTATAAACAGGAAGCATGCGTCTCGCTCGGCATTTGGTTATTGTTAGTCAACAAACGCCGGTTGAACAATGAACGCGATGGCAAAGAAAGCAAGAGAGGTATTTTTATGGACAGACGACGAGGTCGAGTTGTTACTAAATGTAACAAATGAATAACTGCACAATGGCATCTAAAACAGACAACAGTGCAAACAGCGCTCTCATTTCTGTGTCATGTTGTTGTTTACAGTGAAGGCTGGTCTGCTGTATCCGGTAGAGTTAAAGCCATGTGTTATAGTCATGTGATAGGGGCTTGACGAATAAGGGAAGGATACACAATGACACAAAAGCCCCAATCAGGTAGTGAATCTCAGCAGCCGCGCCTCCGTTTTCAGATGTCTCCGTTTTCCCTCATCCACACTGAGATGGAGCAGACGCGTTTCAGAATGAAAACGGCCTCTCCAGCGTTCTTAAAATGATCCGTTTTTGGCGCTTGAAATCTCTAGCGTAGTGTGGAAGGATGACATAACCGTAAAAAAACGTATGTGTTTTCCAACTAAAACGCATTAGTGGAAATGGGGCCTAAGACACAGGCATTTGTAGCTCCGCCCACTTCTTAAAAAAAGCACAATCTCATTTGCATTTAAAGCGACAGTCACCAAAACACCAAAATTAGGATCAAAGCCCAAAAGGGTCTGTTTCAGAGAGCTAGAGAACATTATCTGTGAGCTATTTTCAGCTGAAACTGAAACACACACACTCTAGAGACATCAGAGATGGATTTTTCATCTTGTAAAAAAAAAAGAGCGCAATAGGTCCCCTTTACATTTTTGTGGGTGAACTATTCCTTTAAGCATCTCAGCATAAATGATGTCAAATTGACCAGCCTTAAACTAAAATCACACAACAGCAGCAGCAGCATGTCTACCTCTCTCTCTCTCTAAGCAAAACAAGATATCGAGAGTGCAGACGGTCACATGCAGCACTGTGAGCTCAAGAATAACAGACAAAAGCACTACAGAAACTCATAATCAGTCATCGTATGGAAGTCAGTGCAGTGAAAGGACATGCAGCAGAAGACATGAGGACAGTCTGAACCTCATTTACTGCATGCACTTCACTTTTCATTTAAACTGGAGAAACAGACGGATTTCCTCAGTCAAAACAGTCCTAAACAGGTCCACTCTACATAAACAAAAAAGATAACGTTACTAAAAAAATAGTTTTTTTTGTTTATATTTTTCATTGGTACACTATGTTTTGACTTTTGAGGCTATAACTTAAATTATACAAAATAAACAAAACTGAAGAAATAACCACCATGTAGCATACAGTTTTAAGCAAAAGTCTGGGCACCACTCTGTAGCTGCGTAATAATGTTTATCCAGTTAAACTATGCTGTTATTTTGGGATTTCCGCCTGGATTTTGCCTAACCAAATTTAAAAGCTTCCCAAATCCACATGCAGAGGTGTAAATGCAAACATTTGGTATCATTTTAATGAAAACCCTTTGAATTTTCATAAAACACAATTGAAAGTGTTTAAAATATCTGTATATGTTGTTTTTGTTATAATAAACACCTAAAATAGGAGGCACTTTTGCATTTTTTTTTTTAAAACTCAGATTTGAAAGTGTCCCTTTTAGGTTCTGTGTGCTCTAGCGTGCTGTAATTAATGTTGGTGGTTCCTGCAAAAAATGTCTCCACCATAATCTATGCAGAAGTTATTGTATTTTAACTGATGAGAGGTGCTGTACAAGCCACAGGGAGCGATCATTGTTTTCATATTTCACTATTCTTTTGTTTGATCAAACATGATTCACTGTGCTTGGATTACGTCAGATATATTAAAGGATTACTTATGCACATCAGCTCAAAAACAGAGGAGAATGGCCCTGAAGCGCACAGCATAAGGTAAGAGATGACAGCTGTCTGTGCTATCTGGGGCTGCTTATTGATCATAAATGTATTGCTTTCACTTCTCCACCATGGAAACACCGCGATTCATTCGACAACTGATTGATATGTGAATATAATTCAGTAAAAAGAACGCTAGAACCGTATGAGCACCGGCAAGAGCTTTCATTTGAGCTATAACTTGTACATGTGTCATATGAAAAATATGAAAATGAACCAATGTTCAATACCCAGCTCGGATCTCCAAAATACTGTGTTTTTAAGTGCAAATAACTTTAGTACAGTAGAATAAAAAAAGTGATGCATATGTGCATAAAATATAGATTCTACACTTTCAAACGACACCACTTACGGGTGTCTGGTGCAATGCTAGCCCTTTAAATCTGAAAGGGAAAGTCGATGAGAGTTTAACTGGTTATAAGGGAAGATCACAGTAAAATGTCATTAGGTTTTTAGTGAAAGTAAGACAAGGTCATGTTTTTCAGACAGAGATATGTAGAGTAGCAGTATTGAGATGTGTGAAATTGAAAAGTAGGTTACGCAAAAGTTTTTTTATGTGGATTTCACTGAATGCTGATTGATTACAACACAGAATTGATTTGAGTGACTCAGCGAACGTTAACAATCCTCACACAGGGGCAACCAATCATGAAGGACATTTTAGATGGCTGATTGCTAGTTGTGCTTCTCCTTATTGTGAACCTTAAAGTAGCAACATGGACACCTCAAAAGAACTTCCTAATGACCTAAACACTAGGAAATTATATCAACATGAAGTATGAGAAGGATGCAAACAGCTATCACAAAGGTTTAAAGTCTCTATTGCCACAGTCAGAAATATAGTAAGAAAATGGAAGGCCACAGGATCAGTTCTGGTGAAGATGTGCTAGACAAATATCTGAAATGGAAAGGTAACGAATGGTTCGAATGGTCACAGACAAACCACAGACCACTGAGCTCCAGGAACATCTTGCTGTCATCTTAGGGTGTTTTCACACCTGCCTTATTTGGTTGGATTGAATCGCACTAGAGTTTGTTTTCCCTTTTGGTGCGGTTCGTTTGGGCAGGTGAGAATGCAGCAATCGTACTCGAGTGCGCACCAAAAAACCAAATAAGCGTACCGAGACCTGCTTGAAGAGGTGGTCTCGGTACGCTTTCAAACGAACCCTGGAGCGGTTTGTTTGTGGTGAGAATATGATCTGTACTAAAACAGGTCCAACCGCAAAAAGTACTGAGCCTTTTGGACTAATTCAGCTGCCGTAGGCCGATGCGCTGTGCATTATGGGATATGGAGGAAAAATATTTGTTTACAGCGCTTTACCAACAGAGAGAGAGAGAGGGGAAAACATCACCTGATGGATTGTTGGTAATATTTCCGCAAGATGAGCATGTCACAGTTTAGCTAAATTAATTCACGGCTCCTCCTGAAGTGACGAGCGATGCATTAAACACTGTTTTCCAGCCGCGGCCGCGCTTCATTCTCGTAATGTCTAGTTTGTCTAAAGCAGGGATACAATCAGCCAGCGCAGTCGTCCCTCCAGAGTAAAAGGTTTTGTTCACTGGCATTTTCCCGCACATGAATTCTGACCAATCAATAAGCAGTTTAGGAAATATGTTCAACAACATCTGGCCAATGAGAGATGTGGATTTTGTCAGATGACTGCATTTTGGTTCTTTTCAACTGGTTCGGACCAAAGCCAGCAGTGTGGTGTGAAAACGACCCAAAGACGGCAGAAAATGCAACAATGTATCATTTATTACCCTTGATGCGGACCAAATGAAGCGAACTACAGATGTGAAAGCACCCTTAATGTCATTATACATCGCTCCATAGTCCAGCACGCTCTTCACAAAGAACAGTTTAATGGACAGGTGATGCAGAAGAAGACTTCTCTGCATTCTGCCAACAAGAAGAGTCGTTTGAGGGATGCAAAGGTTCATCTGAACAAACCTGATTCATTCTGGAGAAATATACAGTGGACAGATGCCACAAGCATAGGCGCTTTGCAAGGCAGAAAAAGAACACAGGATTCAACACCGGGAGAAGAAGCTGCTCCCTACTGTAAAATATGGTGGAGAGTCCATCATGCTTTGGAGATGTGTGGCAAGCACAGGTTGTCAGAGTTAAAGGTTGCATGGATTCCACCCAGCATCCGCAGATTCTGAAGAACAATGTTCAGGAATCTGTCAAGAGGACGACGTTACTCCAGGATAGTATGTTTCAGTGACCTGAAGCACAGTTTCAGATCTACCAAGGAATTCATGCTCAGACACAATACAATGATACAGAATGGCCATCCCAGTCCCCGGACAGTCTTGAACATCATCGAAAATCTATGGATTGATTTTAAAAAGGGCTGTTCACATTCGGCACCCATCAAACCTGACAGAACTGGAGGAATTTTGCAAGGAACAATGGCCTTAAATGCCTTCAGCAAGAGTTCAGGGTCTTATCCTTGACTAGAAGAAGCGTTTACAGGCTGTTATTTCAGCAAAGGTGGCTCTACAAAATGTTGATATCATTGAGGTGCCCACATTTTTGTTATGCCTTAAATTGCATCTGTTGATTAAATAAATGTGATGTCAGAACTGAAATGATGCCTTTTCCCCTTAGGGAATAAAATATATCCAAATGAAATTGCTAATATGAGAAGCCAGCAGGCTATGGCTTGCAATTATAAAAATGATCAGGGGTGGCCAAACTTTTGCATAAAACTGTATGATGTTTTTGCGACACACTCAAAATGATGCATAAAGCACAGCCTGTGTGCTTTCCTTATTTTACATATGTGTACTGAAGAACTTTTATTCACTTGATAAGTGTAAATCTGACAGTTGTTGCATCAAAGCAAAGCATTTAAAGGGCTTCAGTTTTGTCACATTTATCATGTACCATAACAGGCGCTTTCAGCTCAGAATTGTGCTTTGGGTAACATGTTTACAGCAATGTTGCAGTACTTTTAAAAGCGCATTGAATTACAGCATATGAACCAAATAATACAAAACACATCATCACAGCATTCAGGGAATGAATATACCTGTCTGACGGCCTGCAGAGTCACAAGCTACACCTATGGTTAAAAACACTGGTTTACTACTTAGAATTCGGTTTACTCAAAATCTGCATGCTTCAGAAACCCACATGAAGAAATACTATAGTAATTTACAGTAAATACTGCAGTGTTTTTGACTATAGTGGGGTACTATAGTGAGGAACTTTAATTAATTAGTTGGGGTGATTCTACAGTTGATATTGTAGCACAACACCTATATTAAAGGTCTTGTGAAGTGCTTTGAAATGTGCATTTTTATAATAATCTCAACTGAAACAAAGTGGGCGTGGCATAGAGCAGCCCACCCCCTTTTTAAAAAACAGCCTATATATATATATATATATATATATATATATATATATATATATATATATATATATATATATATATATATATATATATATATATATATATTCGGGATGCACTATATATCGGCGCCCATATCGTTATCGGCCGATAAATGCTATTTTTAAGATTATCATTATCGATCCGATGTCTTAATTAGGCCGATATATCTAAGCCGATAAATGACGTAATTGTACAGACCTGCCTGCCGCGCTCGCGTGGGCCGAACTTGTTCAGACTTGTCTAGTGCACTATAATGGAGCTCTCCTCACACTGTTTATTCCTTCAAAGTCCGTCCTTTCTTCACGTGGCATTGCTGTCCGTTAATAACTCAGTAAGTAACCACGTTCCTTGTAGATGTGTTTGATTTAGTGCCATTGTGTATTTTGCTTTAAATCGCCTCAGGAAAAATATCACATGAGTAAACCTTTCCTGCAATGTCTCTCTGTTGTGTTTGAGATAGCATGGAGGGAGATTTAATTATTACTCCAGGGCCGAATGATATTAGTTTCGGGGTGAACTTTTTTCGTTGCAGCTGGTGAATGAACGAGGACACATGTAACTTGGTCCAAAATATTTATTACTTTCTGTGTGGTACAACAAATAAGTCACCAAAGAGGGAACATCACAGAAAAGGGTCTCATGCCCAAAAACCGCTCTTCTTTTCTCTCTCCCTCTCCCTCTGCTTCACACACCCCAAACTGCAGCCCGCTGAGCCCAGTCCCTTAAAGAATCCGCACATTTTACAACACGTGTAAACATAACGGTTGTTTGTAATCTGATTATTTGTTATCATCAACCCGTTGCTTGGCATGTGTTGTTGATGTAAGCTTGTATTCAGTTTGATCGGAATATTCATATTGATTATGAGCTCGCGTGAGAGCTGTCACGGCGCGCACGCACACAAACACACTGTAGCACAGGGGGAGAGGAGAGAGGTGAATACAGTCAAAGGGGCTCTTAACTAGCAGCTCATTCTGTCTTTATATTCTGCTCTGTGTTTGTCATAAAGTCAGCTCAAAGCAAGTTTTGCATCAAAATCTGACAGATCTCAGTGGTTTATCATAAACTTTTCATCGATCATTTTCCTGCGATTGACAGCAAGAAACAGAGCAGAAGCGTAGCCTCATTGACAAGCAGCACCTACGTGACATGTTCAAACACCAAATAGGATGAATCTATGCCGCATTTTCTAAACGTACTTGTTACGTGGGTCTGTGTTCTTTAATCTGTTTATTTATTGCCGGTTTGTGCTTGCGACCGAGTTCTAGGAGGAGTGATTCACCCGGCTTATCCAGGATTGGATGATGCCCGTGACATAACTGGGGATTCCCACTATTTAAGGCTGACAGCAATGGCGTCTCTGGCTCTCTCTCCCTTTGTCTTGCAGTCTCTCGCCCTCCCTCAGCTCGGTAGTGGCTTGCACTCAGGCGGTCTCATAGATATATACACTAGATGTCGCCTGGCCTATTGTTATCTATTGGACGGAATGCGTCAATAGCGCCGCCATCTTGCTACAGGGTAGAGCTCCTTTGAAGTGAATGCGGGACCAAGGTACAGTGGAGGACTGTGGCCATCCAAAGCCAGAGATATACACATATACACATATATCTATGATCGGGAGTTTTCCTGGATGTTAGTGTGTAATTTTTTTTTTCTAATTACGAAAATTATAATTTTACATCACTTTTCTACATTGATGGATCAGTGACCGCACGGACATTCCTGACAAAAAGCTTGTGTTTGTGTGTACAGAAATGTACTATTCACCCTCCCTGTTAAACTTGATCTAATCATGTCCTGAAACACAGCTCCTCTCCTGCTTTCACTGCTCATACTGACAGAGGGAGCGATTTGTTTGTGAATGAATGCCCCAAACGACTCCTTTCACTAACGTTAGCCGACAATAATACAAGTTTCTGGCAGCGCAGCATCTCGTTGCCATATTTCTTTTGCATTGTTTGCTGATTTTATTCAACAAAACTAGCATAAGCCGAGTGTTTAGTGCGAGTTGGAGCTGCTTTGCCGTATGGTGAATGCAGTAAGTGACTGTTATCATCAATAACGTTACCTGATTAGCACAAAAGTTCAGAACATACAAAAACAGAAAAAACAGGATATTACCTATGAAATGTTCTGCCTTTGTGCTTTGTTTTCTTTGTTTGCCCGTTACTACACCCGTAGACAGCGCTAAAAGAACCGCATCTTCACGTAATAACACTGTCTTGACTAGTGCGGTTGAATGACATTTGTCCTGGGAGCACTGTACCAATGTGGCAGCGCTATTGATGCATGCTCAGGGTCCCTATGCCATATCTAGTGTATATATCTATGGGGCGGTCTGGCTGGTGGTGCTCCGCAAGCCCGGGGATCATTCATCCAGATGCCGCTCCGTTCAGTGTTTTGTTCATGTTAATCTTTTGATTCTTAGTTCGTAATGTGTTAACTAGTTTGTTTATTTTGATACTTTGTTTTGTAGCAGGTAGGGGTTTATTTTTCATAGTCACGTTTTGTAATTTATTTAGTTTAGCGAAGGTAAGCAGTGGCCCGGAAGACTCACCTATTTTAATTCCTTTCACAGGAGTTTAGGTAAGATCTGTCCATTTAAAGCAGTATAGTGAGAGACCCGTTTACCTTAGCTTCCCTACCTGTCTACTTGATTTTTGTTAATTAATTGTTAATTAATGTTAATTAATTAACAATTCAAACGTCTGTGTCTTCCATATGTTCGGCTCAAACCTTGAATGTTTTTGTTATTCGAGCCAGTTTTGAGTTTGGGCCGTAAGAGTACTAAAACGTACTATCTGTATTTAGCTGTTCGCTTGTACGGTGGCTCTAAACTGTCAAAACACCTCTAAACAAGGCTTTTTCGGACATGACATTTGTATGTGTACATCACTGTAACCTGTTTTATTCAAGACCATTTGAGCTGGTTTCAGTCCTTAGCTCGATAATTTTCATCTTATTTAAAAATATTTAATTTGCTTGTTAATTAAATACCATTTTGTTATTTAAACTATTATTTTTATGCAACAATCAACTTGCATGTTAATTTGCTATGAAGAAAAGGAAATAATTTTTTGCATGCTGTTTTATGTGAAATCGTGAATATAGGTCTATAATCACCTTGCAATTTTGAAGCTATAGCTTTTTTGCTTTGAGTAAAGACTATTCAGTTCATAAGAGCAGTTCAATCTTTTATGAAGTTTGCTGTATAAAAATATAACAATTTAAAATATTTATGATTATCGGCCTCCAAGTCTGAAGAATTATCAGTATCGGCCAAAAAATCTATATCGGTGCATCCCTAAATAATATATATATATATATATATATATATATATATATATATATATATATATATATATATATATATATATATATATATACATATATATATATAAATATCGTTACCTTGTAATTATTAGGTTCTATTTGCGTTCTGAATGATTCTGAGATATTGTGCTTCAAAGATTTGCATTCTATAGCAAACAGCAAGTGTGTAACATTTGTTTTTGTAAATAAAAAGTCTTAAATTGTAAACAACTTATAAAAAACATTACATAATGTATAATAATAATATATCAATAATATATCAATAACTAAATTGACAAAAATGTCAGATAGAACCTTATAAATTTAAGGTGACGATATATATATGCACACACACACACACACACACACACACACACACACACACACACACATATATATATATATATATATACATACAGTATATATACATACACACACACACTTCACTATAATATGGTTCAAAAATCACTATAGAATTGACTATAAATTACGACAGTGTTTTATTTCATGTGGGCAGAACATGTCTCTTCCATTTCAAAACAGACCCAAATGTTTTTTGAGGAGTTCAGAAACTAAGTGAGAGACTTGTCATTATTCACTTAATTTAACAAATTTCTCAGAAAAGAAGGTAAAAATACTGAGGAAGAACATATTTTTCAGCACTGAATCTAATAACATTTATTTTGACCACGTTTAGATTTAACTGCAAATACAGGCAACAACAGCAACACCAAAGCGGTTGTGTGTGACATTTCATTCCTGCCTGGTGTTTACAGAGTCCTGCATCTCTCAAACCCTGACCCTGATGCATGCTGCTCTGACCTCAGATGAAGGCAGAAACACACTGAGATGATGAAGGAAGAGGAGGAGGAAGGAGAGAGGGAGAGACACTTACTTTCAAACGTCACCCTCCTCTTCTCTGAAAGAGCAGAAGAGAAACAGCTCTCAGACTGACGGAGCAGGACGCAGAAAGAAAGCAAGAGTGCAGGACCACACCGACAGAAACATCAAAACTACTCAAACACATCTCCTTAACTTACATATACACACACAAACACACACAGCAACGCTTTCATTTGGACAAGCTGAATCAGGAGCGATGACTCAAGACGATGACATGAAAACATTTATTCTGACACAAAAAACTAAAGAAATAAGAAAAAATGTTGACCTATATTAAAGAAACACTCCACGCTTTTGATTATAGGCTCATATTACAGCTCTCCTATAGGTAAACAGTTGAGTTTTACCAGTGTAAGCTGAGAAAATATGATATACTTTTCCTTCTATGCTAATGAAGGACGACTGAGACATTTCAAGCATGGGATGGGTCCTCCTGGTGAGGCAGAGTTCCTCACAGCTCCGATACACATCTCTGCCATTTGCTTACAGTAACCATGTGCTCTTCACCATACACAATTCATCTGCTTGTGTTCTTCCTTCAGATAACTTTGTCATGTTTGGTGTCATTTGACAGTTTATGACTTCAGTGTTGTAGTGATGAAATCAACAGAGACATTGATTAATTGTATTTCAATCTGAGGAGAGTATGTTAATGTTCCTCTCCCTCACTTTATCTCCTCAACTTTGCTCTCACGTTCAGCTGGTTTTGGGGGTTGGTTTTCCCTAATGTTTGACAAGGCTTTGCTCAGGGTATAATAAGGAAAGGTAACTGTTGATCTGGGAGGATAGCTTTTACTCTGCATCTCCCGCACACCGGTGCGTAGCCTCATATGCTAACAAAGGCAGTTTCACTGTGTTTGTTGCTCAGCAGTGCATATGTTACAGCTAATTTCTTTATACAGTATGCTAGTTTGTTTCATTCTACTGTCTGTATATTTAAACATGTAACGTAATAAACAACTTTGCCTGCTTTAAGACGTAGAGATTCGTTCTCTTTATCAACGATGATAACAACTTTAATGGAGTCAGATTAATTAGAATGGAGTCAGATAAATAATGGATTGAAACACGCCATCCTTCAACTGCTTTCTGTTTCCGATTATTGGTTCAGAATAGCAGCGTAAGCTTCAACCAGCTATAACTTAATGTATTTACAAACATGAGCTAATAATGAACAACTCTTGTCCAGCATTTATTAATCATAATTCAGCATTTACTGATGCATTACTAAATTCCAAATTCATGCTTGTTAAAATTAGCTAATGCACCTTGACTTAACATTTCCAACCTTTTAATAAGAATTTAAAATATATTTTTTTAATTAGATGTAAATATTTAACATTTCCTCTTCCTCCAAAATACTAAATAGTACATTTTAAAATTATGTATTATATATATATTTGTATCTTTCGATACATGTGTGTAGAGTTACTGAAGTTTGCCCTGCGCGCTTGTTTAAGGTTTAACTAATCAATTTTTGATCAGATGCTAATGGTCTAATCCGATTCAATGATCTATGCTAAGCTAGGCCAAAAGCACTCCTGTCAAACTCTGAGATGGGGTGAATAGATTCATCTATGGTAAAACTCACCTGCTTAACATAGAAGAGCTGTAAAATCAACCTACACTAACCGGCCACTTTATTAGGTACACCTGTCCAACTGCTTGTTAATGCAAATTACTAATCAGCCAATCACATGACAGCAACTTAATGCATTTAGGCATGTAGACATGGACAAGAGGATCTGCTGCAGTTCAAAGTGAACATCAGAATGGGGGAGAAAGGGGATTTAGGTGACTTTGATCATGGCATGGTTGCTGCTGCCAGACGTGCTGCTCTGAGTATTTCAGAAACTGCTGTTCTACTGGGATTTTCCTGCACAACCATCTCTAGGGTTTACAGAGAATGCTCCGACAAAGAGGAAATATCCATAAAGCGGCAGTTCTGTGGACACTTTGGGTCCATAAGTACTAATTGAGCATGGTGTCAACGCCACAGCCTACCTGAGTATTGCTGCTGACCATGTCCATCCCTTTATGAGCACAGTGTCTCCATCTTCTGATGGCTACTTCCAGCAGGATAACGCAGCATGTCATAAAGCTCAATCATCTCAGACTGGTTTCTTGAACATGACGATGAGTTCACTGTACTCAAATGGCCTCCACAGTCACCAGAGCTCAATCCAATAGAGCAGCTTTGGGATGTGGTGGAACGGGAGATTGGCATCATGGATGTGCAGCCGACAAATCTGCAGCAACTGTGTGATGCTATCATGACAATATGGAGCAAAATCTCTGAGGAATATTTCCAGTCGCTTGTTGAATCTACAACACCAAGGATTAAGGCAGATCTGAAGGCAAAAGAGGTCCAACCCGGTACCAGTAAGGTGTACCTAATAAAGTGGCCTGTGAGTGTATTTACCAAACACAAGGAGTGTAGATCGACCAACTGGCATAAGCCATCAGATTCAGCTAGCAGTTCAGAATCAGAAAAATGATTGAGACTGATGAATGATGAAGATCTGATTCAGCCAGTATAAATAGAAATGACTGACCTGTGAATATCCCACAGCTGTGTGTGTTAGTGAGTGTGTATGATGCTCAGCATGAATGAGTTGAACTTTCACACATCTCTCTTTTATATTTAAATACCTTACATGATGCTTTACGGTAATGTATTTCTGCATATACAATAGATTAGTCAGTACCAAAGACAACAATGTCATGTAAATGTATTATCTTTCTATTCCTAAATATGTTCGGTGACCAAACTCTTATTTTTATGCATATAACTGTTTAATTTTTTAATTTTAATTTTATTTAAATGCACCATGTTCAGCTATGTTCACTGAGAAATAAATAAAGCTCACTAATGCAGAGCACTGTTTGTGTGTGTGTTTTGAGTGATGGTGAGGTACAGACCCTCCGGTGTGGAGTTCTCCTTGCGGCGGGCTGAGCTGGACGGGTTGAGGAGGCTGCTGGGATTGGGCTGGCGCTCTGGAGATTTGACGATGGCCGACATGAGGATCTGCTGTCGGGCCGACGCCGGTGTAGATGGAGCCACATGCTCCTGCGCTTTAAAATGAGCCGCTGAGAGAAACACACACAGAAAAAGGAGATCATCAACATCTTTAAACTACATTCAGCGTTTCCCCTGCCATCATATCTCCCTGACTGGTATGAAGCTCATTCATTTCCTTTTATTTGGAATCAACACATAAATGTTGTTAATTTTGGTTCCGATTTAAACTGTTTCTACTTTTTGACTACAGTCCCTGACAAAAGTCCAGTCGCTTGTGTACAAATTGACTTGAAGTGTCACTAAAATATATTTCTAATCAAGATTTCTTTACAAGAAATGGCACATTTTAATCCCAACAGCTTTTGTAATAATGTTTCAGTGTAAAACGAAACTGTCAGAAAGTATTCTAATATTCCCAGCTTTGTAAAGCCCATTGAGTCCATTTTTGCGAAGACATAAGTTTTGTCGCCTTGTCATATGAGCTTCACTTGTGACTAATAATGGATCAATTAGTTCTCAGGTGTGTATAAAAAGAACCCCAGTACACTAGTCCTTCACATCAACTGCAACTAGACCTCTGCAAACATGCCTAAGTTTCACCCTGAGACTAGAAAACCAGATCCACTGCTGATGTGGCAGAAATCTTCGAAGTGTCTCAGCGTCAAGTACAGAGGATAAAAAAAGACTTGAAGAGACTGGAGATGTTTTTGACAAGCCCAGGTCAGGCAGACCCCGCAAGATAACTGCTCGAGAGAACCGTTTGTTGGCTCGAAAATCCAAGGCCAGCCCATTTTCCACTGCCTCAGAGCTCCACGAGACCTGGTCACCTGAAGTCCCTGTGTCAACCAGAACAGTTTGTCGGATTCTGTCTCGAAATGGCCTCCATGGCCGAATCAGTGCCCAGAAGCCAGCACTAAACAAAAGACAATTGAAAAACCGTATGGCATTGGCCAAGGCCCATAGCCTGCTAAATGGATGGACACTGGAAAAGTGGCAGAAGGTGGATTTTTCAAATGAATCTTCTGTTGAATTACACCACAGTCGCTGCAAATATTGCAGGAGACCTACTGGAGCCCGCATGGATACAAGATTCACCCAGAAAACAGTGAAGTTTGGTGGTGGAAAAATCATGGTCTGGGGTTACATCCAGTATGGGGGTGTGCATGAGATCTGCAGGGTGTAAGGCAACATCAATAGTCTAAAATACCAAGAAATCTTAGCTACCTCTTAAATTTCCAACCATAAAAAGGCCAAATTCTGCAGCAGGATGGTGCTCCATCGCATACTTCCATCTCCACATCAAAGTTCCACAAGGCGAAGAAGATCAAGATGCTCCAGGATTGGCCAGCCCAGCCACCAGAAATGAATATCATTGAGCACATGTGGGTTAGGATGAAAGAAGAAGCATGGAAAACGAAACCAAAGAATATTGATGAACTCTGGGAGGCATGCAAGACTGCTTTCTTTGCTATTCCTGATGACTTCATCAATAAATTGTAGAAATCCTTGCCTAACCGCATGGATGCAGTTCTTCAAGCTCATGGAAGTCATACAAGATATTAAATGTGGATCTCACAGCACCACTACTTAATTTGCTGACATATTTTCGTATTTGCAGTTAAATTTGTTTAATTTTCTTATAGGCGACAGAACTTTTGTCTTGCCAAAATTTGACCTTTCTGTTTTGATTAAATGATAAATCTTGTTTCAGTGAAACTAATTTATTTCAGTGCATTAAACATAATTTGGGAGGGTTTTAGCTTTTCATATGAACTCTTCCTAACACCAATTGATTAATTAAAAGTCAGGTTAATAGCAGGTGTTTCTACAAATTAGATAAGCGACAAGACTTTTGTCAGGGACTGTATATGTTTTTATTTGTTTAGGCTTTAGACTATGGGAAATAGCTCAGGTGAAGTGTGCTAGCTGTGTGTGTTGTACTTGGTTTTAATTTTTAAACTTCTTAGGGACCCCCTCGAAAATGAGATCATTTCAAGGGGCCTTGTTCATCTTAGGGTTGCCCAAACTCCGTTCTGGAGGTCCGGTGTCCTGCAGATTTTAGCTCCAACTTGCCTCAACACACCTACAAAGATGTTTTTGAAAAGCCAAATAAACATACAAGCTTCTCTCTTTGCTTCTCTCATGTTTCCTTTATAACAAATACAGATAGACATGTGTTCAAGTGCATTTGTGCATATTTGAACTGCAAAACTACACAAAAAAATGGCACAGATAGTGTCCAAAAGACGGTCAGTAAACGAATCAGCCATTTTAAACCACCCAACAATGCAAACCCAGGGGAAACACTATCTGGATGTGTCATTTTTCCACCCGTGCAGAGAGAAAGTAACTGTCTGACCCTCTTCTCGTAGCGAGCGCAGTTCGATCCTCATCTTCTGCAGCGCCTCCTCCAGCTCAGAGCAGCGGGATCTCTCTTTCTCCAGCGCCGCCTTCATGTCGCTGTACTGGAGAGGAACCATAGGCTGAGTGGACATGGCGGTGGCTCCGTTAGCAGTGACGCCCACCTCCTCGCGGCCGCGACGCCCAAATATACCCTGCAGCGGACGGCAGCACACGTTATACACCGCAAACAATGCTTTCTGGCAACACTTTATAATAACTGCACACTGCGAATCATTTATTTAGCATTAGCTGATTGTTAATTCATCATTTGTTAAGCATTAACTCTAGCAATTGATATTTGGATGTTTTTTTGCAACGCAGAGGATCATCATCAGTCCTGTTCATGAGCACAGATAATACAGGAGCGATGAGAATTCTTTACCAACGACACTGCTACTGGAGTTTCACAATGAGTTTTCTTAAAGATTGAGATGAGCTTGTTCGCGTTTATTTGACAGAGTAAATGTTTAAAGAAATGCAGTAAAACATTGTTTCATCAAATTTATTACTTATTTAAAATACTTCAACTTCATTTTTTTAAGAAAGTGTTTGCTTTATTGTTAATTTTTAAATTATTTATCCATTTGGTCACATCAATTTCAATACGCTTTCATTAGTTTCTGTCTTTACTAACCAGAACTAATAATAAACAATATTAATACAGCATTTATTACCATTTACTAATGCATTTTTAAAACCCAAATTCATGCGAGTTAACATGAATAAATGATTTTTCCCCATTTATTAACATTAACGAAGATGAATAAACACTGTAATAAATGCATTGTTCATTGTTTGTTAGTGTTAGTAAATACATTAACTAATACACTCATCAAACTCATTGTCATGTTCAAGAAACCAGTCTGAGATGATTGGAGCTGGTGCGTTATCCTGCTGGAAGTAGCCATCAGAAGATGGAGACACTGTGCTCATAAAGGGATGGACATGGTCAGCAGCAATACTCAGGTAGGCTGTGGCGTTGATGCTCAATTTGTACTAATGGACCCAAAGAAAATCTCCCCCACACCATTACACCACCACCACCAGCCTGAACCGCTGATACAAGGCAGGATGATCCATGCTTTCATGTTGCTGAGGCCAAATTCTGCCCCGAGCATCTGAATGTGTCAGCAGAAATGGAGACTCATCAGAGCAGCAACGTTTCTCCAATCTTCTATTGTCCAGTTTTGGTGAGTCTGTGTGAATTGTAGCCTCAGTTTCCTGTTCTTAGCTGACAGGAGCGGCACCCGGTGTGCTCTTCTGCTGCTGTAGCCCATCCGCCTCAAGGTTGGACGTGTTGTGTGTTCAGAGATGCTCTTCTGCAGAGCTCGGTTGTAGCGAGTGCTTATTTGAGTTACTGTCGCCTTTCTATCAGCTGAAACCAGTCTGGCCATTCTCCTCTGAGCTCTGGCCTCATCAACAAGGCATTTGCGCCCACAGAACTGCCGCTCACTGGATATTTCCTCTTTGTCGGAGCATTCTCTGTAAACCCTAGAGATGGCAGTGCGTGATAATATCAGCAGTTCAACAGTTTCTGGAATACTCAGAGCAGCACGTCTGGCAGCAACAACCATGGCACGTTCAAAGTCTCTTAAATCCCCTTTCTCCCCCATTCTGATGCTCACTTTGAACTGCAGCAGATCATCTTGACCATGTCTACATGCCTAAATGCATTGAGTTGCTGCCATGTGATTGGCTGATTAAACATTTGCGATAGCGAGCAGTTGGAGAGGTGTACCTAATAAAGTGGCCAGTAAGTGTAAATCATTATCAGGATGTGAGATGACTTGCATTGTGATATGTGACTTTTGCAGATTTTATAAACGAGTTGGACCATGATAAACTCTTACCTTCTTCTTCTTGCTGGGCTGGTCCATCTTGGCCTGCAGGAAGTCTATGAGTTTGGTCTGCTGAGAGATGGTTCCCTCCATTTTCACCTTCTCATGTGAGTAAACAGCCTGATCAGAGAAGAAAGGAGACCAACATGAAGATTGAGACCTGCTGAAGTCACTATATTAACGCTAAAAACTGCATTATTAAAGTAGTCATGAAATCAAATCTAGCCGTAGTGATGTTGTTAGCTCTCATCGCTAGTTTAGTGCTGAACAATTCATCTGTGCATGTCATTAACACAAAACAATAGTTTGCTCTTGTAATCTTTAACTGAAATCTGAAACTGCACTTCCTGCTTGTTTTCAGTTCAATTCTCAGATTAGGTCTTTCTGAGGTATTAGGCGTGGCCAACATACTTAACCTCGCCCCTCTGGCTGTCAGATTGACATCAAACAGACATGGGGAGGAGGAGGAGTCTCCTCATCTTTCTGAATGAAACACCTACTTTACTACATCCAATCAGCTTGCAGTAGAAAAAAAAACAAGCCACGCCCTCCTCTCCGAAAGCTGCTTTTTAATTAATTATTCGCCTTGCTGTGAAAGTATAATTGATCAAATATCTCTCATGTTTTAATGGAGTGTTTAATATAGAGATATTTGCTCAGCACATTTCTAATCATAATAGTGTTAAAAACTCATCTCTAATAACCGATTTATTTTCTCTTTGCCATGATAACAGCACATGATATTTGACTACTGTAGATATTTTTCAAGAGACTAGTATTCAGTGACATTTAAAGGCTTAACTAGGTTAATTAGGGTAAAGGAAAAATTATTATTATTATTATTTTCTCAGAGAAGGGATTGAGACTGTTAACACAGTCTTCACTTTGTATGATATAATACAGATTTCTGGCATAATTTATCTTTTTCTGTATATACATTACATTGTACAAATCCTAATATCCAATAATAATAACATTACCATTCATAATCATAATCAAAATTACATCTAGATGAATTATATAACCGTGTTTGTGCAGACCTGCACGTCATTATCAGACTCAACCAATCACAGTGAGTTTGGGGAGGGGCTATCTGTCTTACAGGCCAATGACAGAAGATGATGTTAGTAAATGATGCAGTTGAGTATGATGTCTTCAAGCATCTCCTCTTTATATTTGTCTTGTTACAGTAACATCATCACATGTCTTCTCTCAGCAGCTCTCAGTTTGGAATCTTGGATGTGATTTTCTGATTAGTGACATATTTATGCTGCTTTATTGTCAGGGTTCTGCCACTCTGGTCTTGTTCATTCTTGTTTTGGTGGCAGAGTCCAGACACCAGTCCTGTCTTGTGTTGTGTTGTGCTCGACTTGAGTGTTCTAGGGTCGAGCACTGCTTTTCTGTCATTGTGTGCGTCTCTGTATGAGTGCCATTTGTGAGCGTGCTTGGACCATGCGTGTTCCTGCTTGACGCGTGTTTCTGTGTTGTCAATGAACACGCGATTAATGAGTTTCTCATTAGCTGCATGTTCTTGTCCTGTTTTACGTGAGCACATGGCTTGTGTTGTCTCTTTGTGTCATGTGCTCTCCCCTGTCTATTATCTAGTCTATTATCTTTTTCCTTTTATTATAAATAAAAACCCAAATTATATCTGCACTTGAGTCCTCGCTTTTTTTACCCTCCAACCGGACGTGACATTTATAGGCTGTTTGGCGTGTGTGTGTGTGTGTGAGAGACCTGTATGTTCTCCAGCTGGTACTCCAGGTCGGTTCTCTCAGTCTTCAGCAGGTCTGTCTGGTCCAGGGCGTCCTGCAAACCCTGCGTGAGCCTGAAGATGTGCGTCTTCTGCAGGTCCATCTGCTGCTGCAGCTTCCCTTGCTGAAACAAACACATTCACACAGATCTCTGATTCCAAGACTACAAAATAAAATCTCTCATCAGATTATATCATCATAAAAAACTGAAAAGTGTGTTTGATTTCTCCAAACTTTTCAACAGGACCATTTTTTTTTAGCATTTTAAGTCCATGAATGCAAACATTGCAAAAAAAAAAAACCTACATAAATCAATGCAACCTTTATCCAACAATTAAAACTGAATAGATTCAGCCAAATCCTCAACTGACGAGAATGAATATGTTAAAAATGCACAATGTAGGAAAACAAAAATGCATTTTTTTCCTGCTTTTTGTCAAAAATGTATTCCTGCACATAACACGCAATTACACGTTAACATGAAACCAACCCGGTGCCGTTAGCCACAGCGACATTCTAAGGTGGCGGCACCCTAGGTCTAAAATCTAAACTAATGCATGCCGTTTTCTGCTAAATGGTTACATTAATAGAGTTTGTTTAATATATTTTCATTCAAGTGGAATCCAATGTACTAAATAAGGTCAACTTGACTGAGTGCTTCATTTCCCCTTTAATGGACTTGACGCTGGTGAATTTTTGACGCTGGTGAATGTTGTAGCAAATACATTGAGTAACCAATGGGTGGCGACAAATAATAATTTAAAAATAATGCCACTGAATCGGTTTTCAAAAATAATGAAACATGAAGTTTTATGTGTGAATTGTGAAATCATTAATTGAAAATGAATATGATCTGTTGTAATGTTAGATTCCTTTATTTAGCATTATCAGCAACAGTAGCAGAGATCTTTTTTTTTATTATTTTTTTTATTTTATTGAATATTTTCCTTTTTGTCAGCTGGTTCTTTCTTGATTTTTATTTTTAAGAAAAAGACAGGTACTCAGTTCTCTTTGGTGAACCCAATGGTTTTGGCAGTAATATTTTTGTATAAATAGACAGCAAATTACATTTATCTTATCTCGTTTTTGCTGATCCGAAAAATCATCCGATCTGTGACTTAAAAACCATAGTGTGTGATCCGTTACACCCCTAGGCGACAGTGCTGATCACTCAGCCACCGTGCCGTAGCTTGTGGCTCTTTAGTGTGGTACATAATTTGCTCATGTATTTCATTTATCTTGATGGCCATCAAATTTAGTGGTAAAATCAAAGAATCATGAATGCAGACGAAAAGTCTTGTAGCAAATTAAAACGCTTGGATAAAAACAATTTAAGCCAGTTCATGTCTAGTAGCTCCACACTTGGTGTTTTACCTCCTCCATGAGTCTCTGCTTAAGCTCCCTCTCGGTCTCCAGTTTCTGCTGAAGACTCCTTGCGTTCATTTCCAGCATGGCATGTTTCTTCTCCAGGTCATTGAGCTGAAAACAACACAACACTATGAATAACAACATAAACACAGCCAGAAACCAGCGATGCACTGAATGTTCAGCCACTGAAAACTACTGGCCGAAAATAGTATTCATGTTTTTCAGCTGAAAGAGAAATATGGGCAAAAATATGAACCAAAAACAGGCTGTTATGCACAGTGTGCTGCTGGTTTCAATGTCAATCGGCTTTCACACTTGATGCGGAAAGCTCTGCGCTATGAATCTCATTGATTTCAATGGCTTGTGCAGAGCATTTAATCAGCTAGCTTGTGCGCGGTCATAGCTTTAAAAAAGCTTTATTTGCTCTGTGTATATTTCACTCATGTACACAAAAAATAATCCATGCATTCTCATACGCAAATAGCCTACCGACAAGACATTTCTATTTAGTATGCTTGTTTCAGCTGTTAGTGATAGCTCTATTACGTTGTCATTGTTCACCGTCAATAATATTTTACTGTCAATAAATTGTGGTTATTTTACGGCCTTGTGTTTCTTAAATCACTACAAAAATTATATCAATTGAGTTTAATTTGTTAACTCTTACAAAATGACTAAATATAATTTAATATAACAATACAGAATTATTTATTACAAAGTACTTTTAATTTTTGGCAAACGCATCCCAAGTTTTCAACTTCATCCCAGAAATGTGATTTCAGCGCACACACATGCAGAGGTCTGAGCAGCAGAAGGCAGGCCTCTGTTATTCAGTGTGTTCAGCTAATGCTCAGAGACGTGTTCGGGAGCGTTTCATTAACCTCTATCAGCTGTGGAGCTTAATAACAGCTTGTTAAACTCCATATTGGCATGAATATTAATATGGTGGGCTGGAGTGAACAGGACAGTCTGCCTTGCGGCGAGTCTGTTCGTGTAACTCACAGAGCACAGAGGCAAAGGGTGTTACAGAGAGGATAATAATTACAGAATTCAGAAAACATTGCAGAAAAAATACATCTGCACAATTGTTTTGTAAAATAAACTGTTTGATCATGATGTATTTTTTTTAACATATCCACATTTCTAATCTTAATAGTTTTAATAACTCGTCTTTAATAACCGATTTATTTTCTCTTTGCCATGTTGACAGTAAATAATATTAGACTAGATATTCTTCAAGACACTAGTATTCAGCTTAAAGTGACATTTAAAGGCTTCACTAGGGTAATTAGGGTAAAGTTAGGGTGATTAGGCAAGTCATTGTATAACAGTGGTTTGTTCTGGAGACAATCCAACACTAATATTGCTGAAGGGGCGAATAATATTGACCTTAAAATGGCTTTAAAACAATTAAGAACTGCTTTTATTCTAGCCGAAATAAAACAAACAAGACTTTCTCCACAGGGAAAAACATTAGAGGAAACACTGTGAAAAAATCCTGAATCTGTTCAACATCGTTTGGGAAATATTACAAGAAAAAAAAATCTTCATCTGTGTATAACAGTTCTGCTTATTCATAATTAGAGCAGGAATATAAATATGGGGAGGTGGAGTGAACGTGCAGTTGTGGTGTGTGTGTGTGTGTGTGTGTGTGTGTGTAACTCACAGTGTCAGACAGACTCTCTGCCTTCAGTCTCTGCTCTTTCAGGGCCTGCTGCAAAGCCACGATCTCAGCTTTGTGTTCCCGAACCGCCAGCTCAACCGCCTGCCGAGACTCAGTGCTGCGCTGGTCCGCTCGCAACCTGAACAAGTCACAATTACAGCAAATATACTATTTTGGAGGTTGGTCGCAAGGTTATTCCAGATTTATTAATAGCTTACAATTCACAAATTTCCTCTAAATCTCAGTTTGGTTTTAGTTTGCTTTAGGGCTGAGCGCCGAGGATCTGCGAGACATCACATTTAATTTCCACTGTATGTTTACACATGAGGCAGTTTGACAATAAAATAAACTTGAACTTGTCTAGTGACACTGTGGTGTGAATGATGGATATAGTGTTACCGCCACTGCTTCTTGTTGTGTGAATAATGCATATACAGTTGAAGTCAGAATTATTAGCCCCCCTGTTTATTTTTTTCCCCAATTTCTGTTTAACGGAGAGCAGATTTCTTTAACACATTTCTAATCATAATAGTGTTAATAACTCATCTCTAATAATTTATTTATTTTCTCTTTGTCATGATGACAGTAAATAATATTAGACTAGATATTCTTCAAGACACTTCTATACAGCTTAAAGTGACATTAAAAAGCTTAACTTTTTTGTTTGTTCTGTAGACTATGGAAAAAATAGCTTGAAGGGGCTAATAATATTGACCTGAAAATGTCTTATAAAAAATTTAAAACTGCTTTTATTCTAGCCAAAATAAAACAAATAAGACTTTCTCCAGAAGAAAAAATATTATCAGACATACTGTGAACATTTCCTTGCCCTGTTAAACAATATTAAAAAAAATATTAAAAAAAAGAAAAAAAAAGAAAATTAAAGGGGGGCGAATAATTCTGACTTCAACTGTACATGTAACCAGTTCTACTTCTCATTGTGTGAATGATGGATATATGTGTTACCGGTTCTGCTTCTCATTGTGTGAATGATGGATATATGTGTTACCGGTTCTGCTTCTCATTGTGTGAATGATGGATATATGTGTTACCGGTTCTGCTTCTCATTGTCCAGCAGTCTCTGCATGTCTCTGGTTCTGCGCTCCGCCTGGCTCTTCTCGTCCTCCAGAGCAGATCTCCAGTTCTCCCACTGCCTCTCCTTCTCCAGCAGCTCATCGTTCAGACTCTCCAGCTCCACCACCTGCTCCTCCAGCATGCTGCAGGTGGTCTTCAGGGTCTCGATATTCTACACACACACACACACACACACACACACACACACACACACACACACACACACACATACACACACAAGCTAAGTTTCCATCCAACTATTTTTCTGTGCAGTTTGGATATGCATATAAAAACCTGTTGATGGAAAAGCCAATATGCACATAACTTTTGAAAATGTGCCAAAAAAGAGATGGGTATAACTGAGTAAGATAAACTTTTTAGAGATCATGTGATGATAAAAATCTGTGTGAATGGTCAAACCAGCAGGCTGAACACTGTAAAACATCTGAACTGTTGTTTTGGTCATTCTGAAACGCCTTACCCATTTCAGTATTACATATTTAATGAGCTCCAGAACTGTCAAGAGCAGGTCACTACCTGGATGGGAGACCACATGGGAAAGCTAGGTTGCTGCCGGAAGTGGTGTTAGTGAGGCCAGCAGGGGGCGCCCAACATGTGATCTTAGTGCAGGGGTGGCGAACCTGTTTGGCATGATGAGCCAAAAAAAAAAACTTTATCGCTGCAAAGAGCCACACAACAGATGCGCAAACAACAGTATATCTGTCACAATAACTTATACACCTAATTATATAACGCAATAGTTTTCATGGATTTAAATTAGCCTACCTCATTTTAATTGACTCAGTGGGACACCTGACATTCCTTGGTTTCCACAATCTTTTTCAGGTCTGGCTCGTATTCAGTTGTGGCTACTCGTAGTAACTCTTTCACATGTGTGTCAGTAAGAAAAGAGCGATGCTTTGATTTCACTAGTTTCAGTGTCGAAAAAAGTGATTCACAGACATAAGTTGACCCAAACATTGACAACAGTTTGAGTGCAGCCTGTTTGACATTGGGATATCTCTCAACGGGCACAATCTTCCAAAACTCCACGGTTCCTTCCCTCAGGACACTTTTAAGTCTGTCATCCTCAGAAAGTTCAATCATTTCAAGCTGAGATGCTGCTTCATCTTCCACTAAAGGGGCTTTTAAACAGCCTGATTCAGCAGTGAATGGGTTGATCAAAAATGATATCTGTTGTCTTTTTTGTCGTAGGTTGGAGAATCTTTTCTCAAAACTTTGCTCAAGATTTTCAAGCAGCGTAGCATAGCGTGCAGTACTCCCTTTTACAACCTCTGCTTCTTGTCCACTTGCCTTCAACAAGGTTGGAAAATGTGTGTAGTCTCTCTTTTGTAGATGCGTCTTGAACAGCTTGATTTTTTTGACAAATGCAAAAACACTTTGCACCAGGTCAGGCAGCATCTTTAACTTCCCTTGCAGATCCACATTCAGTCCATTCAGATAATGCAGCACGTCAACCAAAAAAGCCAAATCTGAAATCCACTGGGGATCATGTAGCTCAGGATAGTCCTTATGTTTCTCTGCGAGGAACAGCTTTACAGGATTCAAAAGCTCAAAGAAACGAGAAAGCACATGTCCTCTTGAAAGCCATCGCACGGCACAGTGAAAAAGCAGATCAGATGGAAGGTCTTCATCAAGTTCATCAATGAGATTTTTGAACTGTCTGTGATTGAGAGCATGTGTGCGTACAAAATTGACAATTTCCAGCACAGGTTTCATAATGTGGTCTAAGTTTAGCTTTTTAGACACCAAGTGCTCTTGATGGATAATACAGTGGAAAGTCCAAAATGCTGGAAAACGGTCGTCAGCTTTACACAGCCCTACAAGACCTCTCTCAGATCCCAGCATGGCTGGAGCTCCGTCCATGACTATGGCTGTTAGA
Source organism: Danio rerio (assembly GCF_052040795.2). NCBI lineage: Eukaryota > Metazoa > Chordata > Actinopteri > Cypriniformes > Danionidae > Danio > Danio rerio. The sequence continues at coordinate 2,211,979 of NC_141025.1, read as the reverse complement.
TTTGATAACTGCAGATTTGCTTTCTCAACAACAGCCATCAGTGTCTCTTTCAGATCGATGCCACGAGTTCTGTCTTTCAGCGTAAATATGTCAAGCAGCTCTTCCCTAATTGTGCAGTCTTCTGACACAAACCGTACAAATATTGCCAATTGTGGCTCGTCTTGAACATCGCAGGACTCATCCAACGCAATGCTAAAATACTGGCACTTCTGAAGATCTGACAGTAAATGTGTTTCTACTGAATTGTCAATGTCCGATATTCTCTGTTCAACAGTGTGTCGTGACAGTTGAAGATCCTTTACTGAACGTTTCAAATTTTCATTTTCGGGACAAAGAATAGCAACAGCATCACTGAGGCACTTTTTAACAAATTCTCCTTCAAGGTATGGCTTTTTTGCACGAGCAATGTTCCATGCTAGCTGATATGATGCTAATGTGACCGTCACTGAATGCTTAGTAAATTTTCGGAAAAGGTGAGTTTGCTTTTCTGCCTGACCTTTCAGTGTCTTTACCTTGTGCTTGCGAAGTTCACTGCCTTTGGGAAATTCCTGGGCTACGGCAGAATGGAGAGAGGTGAAATGGCGCTCGAGATTTGAAGCCTTAAAATGTGACAACGAAGTCTGGCATATCAAGCAGAATGGCTTTCCATTTCTTTCAACAAAAAAATATAAATCCTCCCATTCAGATAAAAATGTTCTGCGCTCATCTTCGTATTTACGCTTAGCTGTACGCTTTCCTAACTCTGCCATGACGATTGATATTAACGAACTGCACGTCACTCGTGTTGCGCCCCAATCAAACGGGGCTTCAGTGTCAACCCTTGACTGAAGGCGTGTCTGAAGTTAGAGCTGAAACGATCGTCATAGCGTCAGAAAATGAAATTCAGTCAGCAATAGGCCACTGTCTAGCAGGTGTATTTGCATACAGCGATCTGATTGGCTGACGCGTCCGTTGGTGCTTGAAAAGTTGAGCTACTCCCAGTTTCTGCAGCGAGCAACGCTGAAGCCCCGTGTGAATGGGGCATTAGTCAATTGGTTATTGTATGTTAAATCGCGCAAGAGGTTGAGCCGCACAAAAGATGAAAGAGACGCTGAAGCCCCGTGTGAATGGGGCGTTAGTCAATTGGTTAATGTATGTTAAATCGCGCGAGAGGTTGAGCCGCACAAGAGCAGTAAAAGGGCCGCAAGCGGCTCGCGAGCCGTGGGTTCGCCACCCCTGTCTTAGTGGGTCCTAATGTATATTGATGGGGACTCTATACTGCTCACTGATCTTTCGGATGAGATGTTAAACTGAGGTCCTGACACTCTGTGGCCATTAAAAATCCCAAATTTTTCCCAACCAAATTTGCCCACTGGTCTCTGTTCATCCTGGCCTCCTAACCCTCCCCATATCATAATTGGCTTCATCACTGTTTCCTCTATACTAATCAGCTGTTGTGTGGTGTGCGGTCTGGCGCAAAATGGCTGCCGTCCCGTCATCCAGGTGGATGCTGCACACTGGTGGTGGACGAGGTGACTTTTGCTGTGTGCTTTGGGTCGTTGTCGTGCTGGCCTGATCTTTATATAAATGATATAGAATGTTATTTACCCAACATGCCATGAAAAATGTACAAGTTCAACATCAAAAAGTCAAAAAGTAAACAAAGCTGAAATCGATTTTAAAAAAGAAGGTATGGCAACTGTGAATAAGAAAGCGTGTGTTTTTAAAATTGGGAATGATAGGTAAAATGTTTAATAATGTGGTTCCTAGTTACCTGGTGAACTATATTTTAATGCAACAACACACATATATAGCACTAGAGGTTGTGATTTAAATATTTGTTTATTTAAGTTTAATATAGTTAATATAGTGCATAATGTGGAATAAATGACCTGAATCAATCAAGAAAATAAAAGACTTCAGGCAAAACTTTGATAAAAGTTTTGATAAAAAGGAAGTAAAATCTGAAATGACAATAAAAAAATAATGATAATAATTGTAAAAATCATAATGAAAACTTTAACAAAAAAACAAACAAAAAAAAGAATAACCTGCGTTTGCGTGGGTTTCCTCCGGGTGCTCCGGTTTCCCCCACAGTCCAAAGACATGCGGTACAGGTGAATTGGGTAGGCTAAATTATCCGTAATGTATGAATGTGTGTGTGTGTGTGTGGATGTTTCCCAGAGATGGGTTGCGGCTGGAAGGGCATCCGCTGCGTAAAAAACTTGCTGGATAAGTTGGCGGTTCATTCCGCTGTGGCGACCCCGGATTAATAAAGGGACTAAGCCGACAAGAAAATGAATGAATGAATGAACAATAATAACCAGACTTTCAATGTCTGCAATAGACCTTTTAAAACTCCATGATATTCCAGAAATGCCAGGACCTATTGAAACCCTGCTTTTGTTTAGTCTGGAGGTGTTAAACATCAGAGACAACTGTCCCAGTGTGCGAGCCTGTAGAGTACACACCTGCTTCTGGTTGTTGAGGTGCATCTCTCGGTCAGCCACCTCTCTGCGCAGCCGGTCCACATCCTGCGTGAGCTGCAGGCGCTCCTCGCTCTCCAGCGTCAGCTCGTCCAGCTGTTTGGACAGGTAGAAGTTCTGTCTGTTCAGCTCTGCGTTCTCCTGCGTGAGCTGCGTCAACTGCTCCTCCAGATCCGTGATCACCTGCAGCATAACACACACTTTTAAACACTTTACAGCAGCATAATAAAACTATTCCAGCACATTACAAGTGTGGAGAATTATATTGATTCATGTTTGAACATTGTCGCATGTCTCCACTGCTATTTTCCCCCAATCATCTTAAGCAATGAGCTTCAACTCTTCTCAATTGGGTTTAAGTCAGGACTCTGGCTGGGCCACTGCAAAACGTTCGTGCTGATGCTGTGTGCTTCGGGTTGTTGTCGTGCTAACCTAATCTTTACACAAAGATATAACATGTTATTTACCCAACATGTCATAAACCAAATTAGATTTTCAACATCAAAACGTGATTAAAACTGAAAGCGCCGTAACGTGAGATTAAGGCCCCGTTTACACTAATGCGTTTTAGCTTGAAAACGCATAAGTTTTGCTACGGTTACGCCAACCGTCCACACTACGCCGGAGTTCTCGAGCGCCGAAAACGGAGCGTTTTGAAAACGCTGAAGAGGCTGTTTTCATTCTGAAACGCTGCTGCTCCGTCTCAGATGAGCAAAAACGGAGACATCTGAAAACAGAGGCGGGGCTGCAGACGTTCGCCTCTCTGATTGGGGCTTTTCCTCAATACTAAGTAGCCCACACACACAGTTCAGTCGTGCATCCTCTCCTTGTAAGTTCAGACTTCGCAAGTTTGATCAAGGCTGCAGTCTCTTCTTCTCAGTTTGATATGGACAACAGACTATACTGAGGACACGGGTAAATCTTCAAAGGAAACAGTGTACTGTATAACTTTACACACATCACCTTGGCTACGTTGTTTCACTATCTCAACAATAAAATGTAAACATGATTTAAGGAACTGCCTATTTTCATTTTAATATTAGCAACTTAACAGACAGCAGAAATGTTGAGGCGTCGTGCTGCATATATGAGCGTCATCTTCACTGTGTGGATATTTATAACAAAACGGAGCCGATAACAACTGCCTCCTTTCAATTTCAGTGAAAATACGAAACACATCTTCTCTTCTGCTGAATATCAGTTTTAATAATCGATAATGGCCATTATAAAAGTATAACATACAATAAGTTTATACATTATAGGAAATAAAGGCAAGCGATCAGTCAATATACAGAATAGGCTATACGTGCTTACATTAATCATTAACTTCTTTGCGCTCAGCCAAAACACATTACCTGAGAACAAGTAATAGATTCCAATGACCAAAGTCAGGGAATATGTCGTTAGATAAAGACAACAAGATGAATGAAATATCCCGTTAAATAAATATAGTGAGATTAGATCCAGCGGGAGATGCTTGATGAGAAGTCCGACTAGCAGAGCTCTCATCTGGGTAGATGGGCTGCAGCGCTTGCCCGAGAGTGTGTGTGTGGTCACGTAATGTGCGTTTTCAGCGTTTTGGTGTGGACGGGAGCAGTTCAGAAACGCTGGGTAAAACGCGAGTGTGGACGCGGATCGTTTTCATTCTAAAACGCCGTTTTAAAACTAAAACGCACTAGTGTAAACGGGGCCTAACTATGAGCGTGAGGCTGCAGATTGATTGGCTGTGCTGGATTTGTGTGCTGTGTGAAGTCAGAGCCTGAGCTCTGTGATCAGGGATAAATGAGGCTTTAAGGACGAGACCTCGCTGACAGCAGTTTTCTCCAGTGTATATCGATTCTCTGTTGTGTCACTCAGGCTCTCGGCCAACAGACGACGATACCCACTGTTTAGATCTCTTCTTTCTGTGGCTGTTTTAATCAATAATTTCTCTCTGAGCTCTTTACCTGATCCCTCAGGATACTCAGGCAAAATGTAGGAGCTCAAATCCTGCACTTCTTTTCATCCGTTGTAGAGCATTGGTCAGGATAAATGTCCTCTAATGTCATTTAAGACTTTGAGAAACATTTCAATGTTGATGGTGGTTTTGCACCCAAGCATTTTACATTTACTCACTATTTACTCTCCCACAAGTGCTTCCAACTGTTATGAATTTCTTTCTTCACACAAAAGAAAATATCCGGAAGAAAGCTGGGCACCATTGACTTCCATAGTAGCAAATATTATGAATGTCAATAGTTACAGGTTTCCAACATTTTTCAAAACATCTTCTTTTGTGTTGTAAGATTCCACAATATCAGACCATGAGAACTTTTATGGAATTTCATGAGATTAGATGCAAGACTCCAATGGACTTTCTAATCTGAGAAGTGTTGAAGAAAGCAGCTGTTCAACTGTTCTATTCAAATCACTGTTGACAATAGCTGTTTCCATCCACCTATTTTATTTATTTTGCAAATGCGCATAAAAAAACCAGTTGAGCGCCATGATGCGCATAAATTTTGAAAATGCGCATAAATAAACGTATGCGCCTAACTGGGTAGGATAAACTTTTTATTCGATAAGGAAAGATGCGCATAAACTGCGATGGAAACACTTTTACCGCACAAACTCCAGCATGCGCATTAAAAAAGGTCATGTGATTTTGTTGAAAGAGATCATGTGATGATGAAAACGTGTGTGAATGTATAAAACGTCAGGCTGAGCACATTATAAAACATCTGAAATGTTGTTTTGGTCATTATAAAACGCCTTACTGTTTCAGTATTAATGTTATTATATTATTAATGACCTCCAGAATCAAGAGCGCCTGTGCTCCGCGTCTGACACCTTCAAACGCCACTGCGCGCTCACTGCTTGTCAGGATTGTCTTTTTTGAGGATTGATTGAGGCGCATTCATGTAGAAAAGATTGATGCAGCTTCTCCTACTGCAGCAAATGCAGTTTTTACTGTTGATATTTGGCGCCAGTTAATCAGGAAGTGACGATTTTGTTTGCTTTGACACGTTGGATTGAAACGCTGCTTCATTTGCACAACTTTTATGCGATAATCCAGCTTTGCGCATAAAGTTTATTCGCATTTTTGGATGGAAACATAGCTAGTGCAAACACAGGCCGGAAAAACAGAGCTACACTACAGCAGGGGGTAATGCGAGAAAGTCACCCTTCTCCTTTCACCTCAAGCCGACCTTCTTGACCCTTATGTTACCTTCTGATCAGAGCACATTTCAGATGAAATGTTCAGTTTTAACATGGTGTATCTTGCAGCACTATATTCATGTTTGGTATCATTTTAAATGTCTCTGTGTGATTGGTAAAGTGGTCTTAATTTCACTGGTATATGCTGATTTGGTTTTTGACATTGATAAGATCTTTGCCAGATGCTCTCCCTCCTAAAGCCTAGTTCACACTAGAGGATTTTAAGCCTGATTTGAGCCCGATTTGGAAGTTAACGAGCTCACCGACGGATCGGGCTGTGATACGGAAGAAATCTGCGGGTGCGCAGTCTTTATGTGTGAACTACTGAACAACGCATCAACGAGGCTCGCTGACGCGTCGCCGACACCTCGCAGACGGAAATCCAACATTCAGCATGCTAAATATTCCAGAGCAGTCGGCCGACTCAACCCCACGTGTGGTCAGATGTAGTGACGAGCTGCAGCCAATGAGAGAGCATATCAGCATGAGCTGAATGCCTGTGTGCTCAGGAGCTCAACATAAATCATTGAAAAAGTTGTTTTTAACCAGGTTAACAAGTTCTTAAACTTCAGGGGGTGTTTAGACAATTTTCAATCTGGTTTCAGAGCACATCACAGTACAGAGAGCGCTCTTATAAAGATAATCAATGATATACGCCTAAATACAGATTCAGGTAAAATAACAGTGCTGGTATTGTTGGATCTCAGTGCTGCATTTGACACTGTCGATCACAGCATACTTCTGGATAGGCTGGAAAACTGGGTCGGGCTATCTGGCACAGTCCTCAAATGGTTTAGATCTTACCTAGAAGGTAGAGGTTACCATGTCAGTATAGGTGACCATAGGTCGAGGTGGACACCCATGACGTGTGGAGTCCCACAAGGCTCGATTCTGGCACCTCTCCTGTTCAACCTTTACATGCTCCCTCTAAGCCAAATAATGAGAAAGAACCAAATCTCCTACCACAGCTATGCTGATGACACTCAGATCTACCTAGCCTTACTGCCTAATGACTACAGCCCCATTGACACCCTCTGCCAATGCATTGATGAAATGAGCAATTGGATGTGCCAAAACTTTCTTCAGTTAAACAAAGAGAAAACTGAAATTATTGTGTTTGGAAACAAAGATGAGGTTCTCAAGGTAAATGCGTACCTTGACACTAAAGGTCAAACGACAAAAAATAAGGTCAAGAATCTTGGTGTGACTCTGGAGTCAGATCTGAGTTTCAACAGTCATGTCAAAGCAGTCAGTAAATCAGCATACTATCATCTCAAAAACATAGCAAGAATCAGATGCTTTGTTTCTAGTGAAGATTTAGAAAAACTTGTTCATGCTTTTATCAGCAGCAGGGTGGATTACTGTAATGGACTCCTCACTGGTCTTCCTAAAAACACAGTCAGACAGTTGCAGCTCATCCAGAACGCTGCAGCCAGAATTCTAACCAGAACCAGAAAATCAGAGCACATCACACCTGTCCTCAGGTCTTTACACTGGCTGCCAGTTACATTCAGAATAGATTTTAAAGTATTATTACTGGTCTATAAATCACTAAATGGCCTAGGACCTAAATACATCACAGATATGCTCACTGAATACAAACCCAACAGATCACTCAGATCTTTAGGATCATATAAACTAGAAGTTCCAAGAGTTCAGTCAAAGCAGGGTGAATCGGCTTTTAGCCACTATGCCCCTCGCTGCTGGAATCAGCTTCCAGAAATGATCAGATGTGCTCCAACATTAGGCACATTCAAATCAAGACTGAAAACACATCTGTTTAGCTGTGCCTTTACTGAATGAGCACTGTGCTGCGTCCGACAGATTGCACTATCATGTTTTTCTCTTCTTCTTCATTCTTTTATATCACATTTTACCTGTTTTTATGTTTTGTTTTGTTTTTATGCATTTTTATTATTTGTTTTTATTTTTATTTTACTTGTTTCTTTTATTCTTGTTTATGTAAAGCACTTTGAATTGCCATTGTGTATGAAATGTGCTATATAAATAAACTTGCCTTGCCTTGCCTTGCATAAACCTCTGTGATTGGTCAGAATGGGCATCAACGCCCTCGCTTCATTCTGCGCTAACACAGACATGAGAGTAGACTATATTAACAGTGGAACTAGAATTCTGTAACTATTAGAATTACCATACTGCTCATTCTGACCGTTCTCATATGAAACGCCATATTGTCACATCATATTTACATTCAAAGCTTCTATTGAGATATTAAAATTAAGCTTTGAATGTCTGGCATCATATTTAATGACACTATTACCCTGAAAAATATGATCTTTTTTGGTAATACAGCCTATAAATATGTAGTTAAGATACTAAAACACTTAAAGGTCTTGGCTTTCATTTTCACTTTCAAACAGGAGCTATTTCACTGCACAGAATATGCTGTTTTGAAAGATATCTGAAGTAAATTGATGTTTTTGCCATCAGAAAGTTTTGTTTATGTTAGCAGGATGTTGCTAGGCAAAAAAATGCACACATATTTAAAGTCAGAGCAAAGACTATCAGACATGCATTCAGTCATTTAGACCAATGTGGTAATTAAAGGTAGAAATGCTCAGTTCTTCACTGTTTTGTAATAATAATAATAATAATCAAAAAAATGTTAGAAAGAAATACACTGATATTTAGAAAACGTCAGGGTGTTATAGATGTTAGTTTTATTTCAAAGAGTTATAAAATTACAAAATAAAAAAATAAAAGCCTTGCAGCTGAGTGATTAATGCGCTGATAAATCAGCTGATTTGACGATGTTTTTAAATGCAACCTTGAAAGCATGAAAAGCTGTCAGTGATGTCATCAGCACACAAGCAGCCAATAGTGTTCAGCTTTTCCTCCCTCAAATTTTCATTGGCTGTGGTTTTGTAGCTTGAATGAGCTGATGGGGAATGAGTTGTTGTCAGATCATGTAGTGTGTGACCCCCCTCTTGTGGATCATTCACGTAGTGTTGCGTAGTGTGAACACCACAGAGATTAAAAGACACAAAGTCAAGTCATGTAGTGTGAACGGCACAGCGATCTGCCAATGTTTAAAATCCTGTAGTGTGAACCAGGCTTAAGAGATGGTTAAGTCCTCAAATTCACTAGGCAGGGGTCTCTGTGACACTTCTATTGTTTTGAATTTATGGCTGTTTGTTTTGACTTAAGTATATAAGGTAAAGATGTAAAAAGACACCCCATTGCAGCATCTCTGAGACTTATGCTGCAATGTACTTCTCTGGTCAGGTCTGCATCTATAACTCTTTGATTTATCTTTGATTAATGGATGTTGTCTCATCTCTTAATCGGCTTCCTGATGGTTTTATTATGTAATTGGCAGAATACAATCTTACCTGACAAATAAAATGTTAAGTTTTGATTCATTCTGGACTTTTCCGAATTCATTGCATCCAGTAGATTGCGAGGAGTCTGCGCTACCTTTATGGTGTGGCATAAGTTATTTGATTGATGGGCGCATTTGATTATATGTAGCCATTCTGAGCCGATAACATGTAGATCTTTTAATCATCTAATCACTGAAAGCAGCAAGTTGCACGGGCTTGACTAAAGGAGCTATGATTTTAGCAATAGGTGAGCATTAAGCAACCAGCTTATTTGAATATTAGTTAATCCTGCATCCTCTGACTATTTTCAGTGTCGACATACTGTCCGTGAGAAGACACGCAAACCCGGGGCGTGAAACTCTGAGCGATGTTAGTCCCTAATGAACGTACAATTTAGAATATCGGACCCTGGAAAATATCAAAACTCTAAATGAAATCATAAATGATGAATGTGATCCGTACTTACAATTAGAAATACAATCTAAATTTTAGGATCATTTAAATTGGAGTCAGATTGAACTCGGAGCTAAAAAACGAATATAAATAAATTCTAAATTCTTTTCAGAAGCACTAGAAAAGGCTTACAGCCATGTCACCCTGCAGACCAAGAGCGGTTACTCACTAAAGCTAAGCAGGGCTGAGCCTGGTCAGTACTTGGATGGGAGACCACTAGTGAACACTAGGTTGCTGTTGGAAGTGGTGTTAGTGAGGCCAGCAGGGGGCGCTCAACCTGTGGTCTGTGTGAGTCCTAATGCCCCAGTAAAAGTGAAGGGGGCACTACACTGTCAGTGGGCGCCGTCTTTCGGATGAGACGTTAAACCGAGGTCCTGACTCTCTGTGGTCATTAAAAATCCCATGGCACTTCTCGTAAAAGAGCAGGGGTGTAACCCCGGTGTCCTGGCCAAAGTCCCTCTATCGGCCCTTACAATCATGGCCTCCCAATCATCCCCATTCCACCGAATTGGCTCTATCATTGTCTCTCCACTCCACCAATAGCTGGTGTATGGTGAAGCACTGGCGCCATTGTCCTGTGGCTGCCGTCGCATCATCCAAGTGGAGCTGCACACTGGTGGTGGTGTGGAGAGACCCCCCCCCCTTCTCATGATTGTGAAGCGCTTTGGGTGTATGGCCATACACAATAAATGCGCTATATAAATACACATTACATTACAATACATTACATTACATGCATTAAACCTTCGACCATGCTGTTAGTTTCGTCATTGGGCTAATAGATGGACTCCTACAGTGTTCACAGAAGAAACTGCCAAAGGCGTTTGAAACAAGTAAATAATGACAACATTTACATTTATTTGTCTGAACTCTCCCTTTAACCCCTTTAGACCTGAATTATGTTCCAAATTTCAGAAAAATGTGAGGTCATGTGATGTCCATTGTAATGGACGCAGGGTCTGAAGGGGTTAAAGGCATCAGTGTTGAGAAACTGTCAGTTATATTACAGCTAACTGTCTTTATATTTCATAAAAACATCATCGTGAAGCATTGAGCGACGCAGGGGATTGTGGGTAATGTCAGCACAGGTAAACATGATATTTTAGAAAGCTTACCGAGCAGCTGTCCCTCAGAGCATCAAACTTGCGCTGAATCTCATCTCTGTGGGCCTGCAGGAGAAAAACACACAGGATCAGCAGTGAGCACGCTCGCATGACTTACTGCAAACTTTTTAAGCTCAATACTTTACATATATCATTCATTCATTTTCTTTTCAGCTTAGTTTAGCTCCAACCATAATCAAAAACACCTGAGTTAGCTAATGAAGCTGTTACTAGATATACTAGAAATCTCCTGGCAGGTGTGTTGAAGCAAGTTGGAGCTAAACTCAGCAGGACACCGGCCCTCCAGGGACGAGTTTGGAAAGCCATGACCTAAGCTCAAAGTCTAAAGCTCATTGAGCAAAATCATAAAGGATGTGTCTGAATGCACTTTAGATGGTAAAATACGCTCTGTGCCCCGGCGCATGATTTGACATAATTGTGCTTATTCTCTTATTGAGTTCTAGGTGTGTTTTGAGAATAACATTAAACCAATCAGAGTCTCGTCTCGTCTCTCATTTCCTTTAAAGGGTCACAAAACACCAAATAACATGTGTTGAGCTGTTGACAGTGGTATATGTGTCCCACACTTCTAAAAACACTATTAGGACACCTATATTTCACTAAAAAGTGTAAATTGGTTGTTTTTGCGTTATTTCAAGCAAATTCATACTTCCGCCCACTTTTCTGACTTTTTCCAAAGTAGAGGTGTGAAAACACCCTGCTGAAACGAGGGGGTTTCATGGCCCTTTAAGAGTCAATTGCGTCGCTCCATGGTGCATTTGCTATTTATATTGTGGACTTTGTAAGTGTAAAAACTGACTGCTTCACTAGCGAGAAAACAGTTAAACAGAGCATCTGCAGCATGAGGATAAAGAATGAGCCTCCTCCATTCAGCCTCTTTACTTTCTCTTTACTTTACTTATTTACTTTACTCCTTTACTTTGGTGGAGTAAGGAAATGGTGGAAACTCACTCTACTGAACACATCCATTAGCCCACATATTTAACTTCGTTTGTTAAACACAAAGTTTTGTGTCAAAACTATTTCTAAATTCAGCTCTAATCTCCAGCAAAGGAATAAATGAACAATAATACTGAAGTGTGGTCAGAAAACTGAGTTATATCCAAACACACGTCAAGTTCTTATCCACATATGCTGATGCAGACGTCTCCAAATCCCCACAGCTGGACAAATCTACACTTGTGTTTATTAAAGCAAATATAAATCTGCATATAATCAATAATACTGATGATAATAATAACATTATACAGATGCAGATGGTCATGAATAGACTGAAAATTAGCTGTGGTCTGATCTGCACTGTGTCTGTGTGTTCTCACTCTGAGCGCAGTGATCTCCTCCTCTGCCTCTGCTGTGGTTTCCTCCAGCTCAGTCTTGGCCTGCTGAAGCTGGTTCTCCAGTGCGTGTCTAGCGGCCTGCAGGTTGCTGATCTGAGACTCTCGCTCCTGCAGAGACAGCGTGAGCTCCGTCACCTGACGCTTGATCTCCAGCTTCTGCTCTTCATGCTCCAGTCCCATCTGAAACAGACACACCATACACTCATTATTTTAGGAACAGCAAGTAATATGTTGACTTCTAGTTGATCATTGATTTCAGAGTGAATATTTAGAGTTGCATGGTAAACAATATAGGGGGAAGCTAGGCAGAATAACACTATTTACTAGTGTTTTGTTGTTAAACTAAGTAAAATCTACATCATCGATGCTGTAAAAGGACCTTATGAAACTGAAAATAGTCTTATCAATCTTTCACCGGAAGATTTTAGTGGCTGAACAACACTTCTGTGAAGATGTAACCTATTTGTAACAACAACATCTAACGTTACATCAGCTTTGCATGAAGCTAAAACAGTTTTAAAACAGAACATGACCTGTCTAAGAAAAATCCTTCAGACATGGTGTCCTCCTTTCTCCAGCGTGCAAAGGTAACTGCAATATTGATTCAGGTTTTTAAAGATTTGATTCAGCAGGATTTTACCAATCGCGTGCGCGCGCATGCTCTCTCTAGTGAACGCGCAGCGGTCGGCGGAGCTGCGTACAAAAGTCTGCGCAGTTGTTTAAATATGCATTTGCTGACGGCAAGATAGAGATGTCGGCTCGACTCTATATAATTAGATGAACATTTTTTTGTTTTATCCCTTACCCAGAATATATTAATACATAAAAATACATTTAGATCATTTACTTTAATTAAGGCTGTGCAATTAATCGAAAATCCAATTTCGATTATGGCTTCTAACGATTATGAAAAACCATTAATCGAGATAAACGATTATTCCATTATTTACCGCCCCCCGTCCAGTTGTCCTCACTTGTTGCTCTTACAAGTGCGAAAGACCGCGTGCTTATGTGCGTGTGTGTGCGGCGCGCAGACACAGTCAGAAGCATGCGGTCTGCACTTGGTCTCATTCGCACATTGTGACAAGCAGAGAGCACACACAACTAAAGTCATTAACGTGAGCGCTTTAATGTTCAAATAGGTGTCAAAACGCGGTGTTTAGATTGTTCATAATAACCCTCATTTTGTAATAACAAACGAGTTGAGAATCAAAAAAGACGCGTGAAAGCGAAACCATTAAAGTGACAGAGCACATCTGCCGCCTGTTTTATCATGATTAATAAAACAACGAGAAAATCCCTCTCTGCTCTCGACTGAAGACTTTTGTTTTTCTTACGGTGAAGATGCTTAAAGCACAGTTTGCTTCATATTTTTATTCTATTGTATTTATTTCTCTTTCCTTTGCAATGAGAAAAATAACTGCATATATACAGTTGAAGTCAGAATTATTAGCCCTCCTGAATATTAGCAACCCTTTTCCTCCCCAATTTCAGTTTAATGGAAAGAAGTTTTTTTTTTTCAACCCATTTCTAAACATAACAGTTTTAATCACTCATTTCTAATAACTGAATACAAACATTCAAATTCAAAGTGTGATTCAAAAGCTTAATTAGGATAATTAGGCAAGTCATTATTTAACAGTAGTTTCTTCTTCAGACTAGGCTTGGGCGGTATCCAAATTATGATATTGTCAAACCTCCTCCCTATTTTACCCCGGTAAAAACGTAAGGCTCAAGACAGCGTCACCAAACTGTTGGCTTGTGCCTAAACCATTCAGAAACTGAACACCATATATGCGACCTGAGTTTCGCGGTCACCTGTTTGTCTTGTTTGTATTAGAGATCTGTGTGGTACACACACACAACCACACACAGTTTACAAGAGAGACGCATAACCACACACACACACACACACACACACACACACACACACACACACACACACACACACACACACACACACACACACACACACACACACAGAGAGAGAGAGAGACGCACAGCACCAGGTGCTCGCATGTGTGTTTCTGAATAAAGCGCGGGGGAGCGGTCGCGCGGCCTTACAATATCGCTCCTGAGCGAGCGAGCACGCGCGCATCACACACACTGCAGGTGACTTGGTGGGCAACTCTAAATCTTACCTCACCTCTCTCTTTCCTCCACACTGTCCCGTCATGACAATCATTTGTAGGCATTAAATAAATATTATTTATTATTTAATACTTGTCTCCTATTTAAGTGCATTGTTTTTATGACGGTATAATGGTATTGAAACTGACACCATTGCTATTTTTAGATTCCGCGGTATACCATATTACCGTATTACCGCCCAAGCCTACTTCAGACAATCAAAAATATATATTGCCTAAAGGGGTTAATAATATTGACCTTAAAAGAGGTTTCAAAATATTTAAATCTGCTTTTATTCTAGCCAAAACAAAACAAATAAGCCTTTCTCCAGAAGAACAATATTAGAGGAAACGCTGTTAAAATTCCTTGCTCTGTTAAACATCATTTGGGAAATTTTTTTTTTTTTTTAAATTATAATAATTTTGACTTCAACTGATAATCGTTTGGAATAATCGTGATTACAAATATGACCAAAATAATAGTGATTATGATTTTTCCCAAAATCGAGCAGCCCTAACTTTAATCATTACTATTAGACTGTGAAGAGACTTTCAACCAGCACAACAACACATGCTTCTGAAGACGATCACCTACTGCACCTTTAATCGCTCCATACCTTTTTAAAACAACTGTTTATTCCTGAAGTGTGCCTCACACAAGTAAGTGGGCTTAAACCACCTATAGAAACGCTCCTTTCTCAATATGCACTGCACACTTTACCTAAACTCCATCTTACAAGGACTCAATATAGAAAACAATTGCCTATAAATGCTCCAGGAATCATGTTGCTCTACTTGTATTCATCAACCATGTTTTTAAACTTGTATATTAATCCTAAATTAGTAATAACTATTGCAGCGAAAAAGACAATCCTGTTTTAAGTAATTAATTACAGAGAAGTAGTGTTCACATGAATGGTGCACAACCAGTCAGAACCACTAGTAGAGGAACAGAAGAACAGGGAAAACCTCCCGATTTATTCAAAATCACATGTATGGAGCATTTCAGCCTCCCTGTAACATAACAATCACAAAACAAATTGTGGTGGCACCTAAATGCATGTCTCTCCAAGGTTATTAACCAAGTTTTCTGTCACATCTGCTTGTTTAGCCTGCATTCATTCACAGTGTAAAGCTGCACAATTGTGATCACTAAAAGATCAGGATCCTGAATTAAACACTCGCTTAAGCTTAATTGTAAATGAAGGAGAAACGCCGCGTCTCTGACCTCTCTGAGCCGGGTCTCCAGCTCCATGATGCGGCTCTTTCTGGTTTGCTCCTGCTGGCTCATCTTCTCCAGATGCTCCTCCAGTTTGGCGTTCTGCGCTTCTAGTTTACCCGCCTGCGACTCCAGATAAAACTTCTGCTGCCGAAGCTCTGAGATCATCTCCTCCTGAGCTTTCCTGACACACACACACACACACCAGCACACACACACACACACACACACACACACACACACACACACACACACACACACACAGACACAGACACACACAGACACACACACACACACACACACACAAACACAAACACAAACACAAACACACAAACACACAAACACACACACACACACACAATAATTAACCCCAAAATTACAACAAATCCACTAACGTTACCAGACTGCTGTTGTGTTTGCGATAAGGGAAAACGCTAAACACATGCAGACTTTGCTTATTTCAATCTGCCAACACAAAACACATTCCTGATATGCGAGCAAATCGGTATAAATACAGCACTACACCATACAAAAGAGAGAGATCATCTAACCTGCCGACATGTCTCTGAAAACCCAGGAGACCGGGGGAGGGGGTGTTCGGGGGTGAGGTTGAGAACAGGATGCAGTGGGTTTTGGGCGGCCGATTTGATCGGGTACTGTACCAAAGTTGGCAACCCGGGGGTGTTTAGTTTACAGACTGTACCAAAGAGGGGGGTGGGTGAAATTACGGGAGTTTTTTTTTTAGAAGGAAATAAAAACTGGATGTTTGCGGGAGACTGGTCTGAAATACGGGATACTCCCATGAAAAATGGAAGTGTTGGCAGGTGCTTACCAGTTTAATATTGATTTGACCTGCTATAGTTAGAAATCAGACTGTTACATCTTCTAAGCGTAAGGGCTTATTATGCGGTTCTGTCGCCAATGGATAGAACCTTAGAATAGAATATCCCTGGTGGATAGACATTGTCAACTGTCGCCGACGAGCTGTCTCTCAGAAATTGTAAACATTTTAAAATAGGCACTATTCTTGCTAATAAACTAAATAGTTTACTCCACAAATACACAATGGCACTCAATCAAATAAGGGTGTCACGATCCTCCAAATCCTCAATTCGATTACATTTTCGATTCTAAAGGCACGATTCGATTTTTGATTATGAATAAATAATTAATTAAAGACCAATTAATTATTTGTAGCCTACCGTTTAAACTACCTGACCTGCATGGTCTTTGTTTTACCCATAAACAAATCATACAGTAAATGAATAAAGGCAAGATACACACATAATTACCACCTGTCAATCACTTTTTCTGCGGGACTCGTGAATAGGCAGTGATCTGTGTCGTTATAATGGCGTCGGTAAAAAAGACGCACAACCAACAGGAACCACCCAACAGTATCTGAGGTGTTCGCTAAAATGACAAAGTACAAGTGAGTGAAAGATTGAAGCAGTCCTCTGACTGCCTGGACCTGCTGTCTCGAGCGCATGGCTGTGTGTGCGTCTGTGTCTGTGTGGTCACGTGATGTGCATTTTCAGAGGTAGAGAGGAAGGAGGGCTGCTCAGAAATGCTACACGCCACTGTGGATGTCAAATCGTTGTCGTTCTAAAATGCCATTTAAAAACAAAGACAGTGTAAACAGGGCCTGAGTGTGTACTTTTTGCGAGCGGATTTGCAACGGGGGCGGGCGGAGGATCGCGATGCTGGTGTTGTCTATCGGACGAACCGACTCTATTTTTTTTTTTGTCGACAACACAAACGTTGTCAACATAACTCACTGGAAATCCAAAATGCTTACACACCAGCGACTTTATTGAAAGAGGAGAGGGTTTAAGTTCTGTCGACGGGTCTCCTGCTTCTGCAGTTTAACAAACACTTCAACAAGCCTGTTATTTTCCCGCTTGGCAAGCCAAGCTGACGTGACATGGGGGCGTGGCAGCATCGACGATTCTATTTTTTGATTCGATAATCGAAATTGAGCATAAATTTCGATCGATTTCGATTAAAAATCGAAATCTTGACACCCCTACAATCAAACATATCTACAATGATAAGGAACATGGTTACTTACTGAGTTATTAACGCACAGCAATGCCACATGAAGAAAGGACGGACTTTGAAGGAATAAACAATGTGAGGAGAGCTCCATTATAGTGCACTGGACAAGTCTGAACATGTTCCGCTCACGCATGCGTGAGGCAGACAGTTCAGTACAATAACATAATATATCAGCTGAAAGATATCAGCCTAATTTAGACATCGGATTGATAACGATAATCTTAAAAACAGCCTTTATCAGCCCATAACGATATGGTCACCGATATATCGTGCATCCCTACTTTTTTCTAAATGCCACCCAAATGTGTCAGTGGGCTTTAGTGCTGCACATGTATTAATTCTGCAGAGAGGCGAACACACTGATCCTGCAGTCAGCTACAGCGATGAGGAGACTTTAATAAAGGTCACAGCATCTGAGCCACTAATCTCACTTTAACATTTACATTTATTCATCAGACAGATGCTGCTATCTTGCAGTACAACAATGCTGGATGTTCACTCCTATGACCTGCTGCTAGTTTATGATATTACAATTAATCTGATGTCATATTGCATTAAAACCAAATATACCATACAGAGGATGACCGAAAGGTAACATTTTAGGTCATTTAAAGGGGTCTTAAAGTACCTTATAAAGCTATCAAACAATGAAAGCAAACAATAATTTAGAAGTATTTGACTACTTGCGTGCTGATTTTGAGCCTCACCAGAACGCTTTTAGTGGGAGTGGCCAGATGTAGACTCAAGTAAACACCCACTGCTTTGACTGGCTAACAGTTTTGCATATTAACAAGGCAGGCGGTGAAGTAGAAGTAAGTGTTGATCTTTTGCAGGGGCGGAGCTTATCTATACTATGACATCATAAAGTAGAACATTCCAGAAGCTGTGGTTTAGTCAGACTGCCTTCAATACCAGCTGATTTTGAAGGAAGCACGAAGTGTTGAGCTCTGAAACCCACAGGATGTTTTTATAGTGCTATCAGCTCTTAAACGGCAAAAGATCAAAGGGAATTTGGTTTCTCGGTTCACGACCCCTTTAAAATCCCATGTTAATTAGCCGCTCATCTGAATGTTTTAGAGCTGTTAGCTATAGATGTTTACCACTGGGACAATTTTACACGTTTTCCTCAAAACTAAATGTAAATAAACAGCTTAGTTTTTATAATCATTGGCTTCCTAAAACTCGTTTAAATGAATGACAATTAAAGTGGATCAAGCCAAAGGTCAGCAAACTAGATCTAGATGCAACAGAGTTCATTACCTACCTGATAAGAAAAAAAAACATTCAAAAATAATAAATACAGGGCAGTGCAATAATGACAAACGCTCAGATTTCTGGAGGATTCTGATGATGATTAAACATACTTGCAGAGTGCGTTTTGTGCTGGTTTAGGCATGTTGTGGACAGCTGACTCGAAAATGTTCATATTGTTGACATATTTCAGAAATTAACGTTTTTATTAATGCTGTACAAAGTGAATTTTGCCATATGATGTGGATTTTTGAAAGCACCAAAACAAACAACATAACCAAACAGACTCCGCCCATTTTAAAAATATCCATAGTGCCTAGGCACACCCCTTCCTGCTAATTGGCCGTCAGTCTAAAGTGTTTTCCAAATACAGTCAAGCCTGAAATGATTCACACCCCTGTCAAATTCTGAATGCAAGTTTTTGTTAAATGTAAATAAAAGCTGAGAATTTTTTTTTAACATTGACGTCTCTTATATATTATCTTATTATCTTTAGGGAGAAGCCTGTGTCATTTCCAGATAAAGCAAACTTGCTGGTTAAAGAAAAGTAACTTTTTTAGAAGTCAGAATATGCCAGGTTTATGAACAACTTCGAGCTTGACTGTGTATAAAGAATATCACACATTTCTTTGAAATGCACCTGTAAAGAACTAGCGACCTTAAAATGATTTTCATATTTAGTAATTTCTACTAAAAGGAATTAGTTCAGGGTTTCATGAAGTCAAATTTAAGACCCCTTAATGCCATTATGAATGAAAATTCACACTTCAGACAAAATACAGGACTAATAACTAAGAATTTTTTTATGTAATTGCCAAAACTTTGTCATTTTATAGCCAAATATTTTCAATAATGCATTAAAACAAGCATACATTTTCAACATAACTTTTGTGTTTAAACAAATGGACAAAGCTTTAAAAACTATACCAAATTAAACATATGCACATCTGTCCATGTCAGTGTCGCCACCATAATACATGACCTTTCAAACAAATGCACTTGTAAAGATCATACCTGTCAACATTGGGATGTAAAAATAAGGGATGCGCCCACCATAATAAAGGATTCCCCTGACCCCCTTTAAATGTTCATTTGGAGCGGTTTCATTGTAAATAAACAGTTAAACGGTCAGTCATATGTTTTATTTTTATTTACAAAAGAAAAAATAAATAGTATACATTGGCAGCAAATACATTAGCAAACAGTTCAGCTTATTAAAATGAATAGCTATTATAGTTAAATAAAATCAAGCTATCAAATCTCATTAATCTTCACTGTATAACTTACACATTTTAATTTAAGAGCAACGAATAAATCTCTTATATTTAGATTTTTTTGTTTGATTACATTAAATAAGAGGTGTCACTTTAAAAATGCACACATCTAACGTTATAATGAAAGCATTCGACTGCTTTCCTACCTGTTATGCTCATTTAGAATTAAATTAGTTTTGTTTGGAATATAAAAAACAACTAGATCGACATCTTTGGATGTTAATATTATTAATTATGTGTATATGTCTGTTCAAACACGCAACTAAAACCCAGACTTTCGCTCCGCTTCAAATCACGTGTACAGAATCGGTTTGGGAAACAGCATCTGTTTATCACTATGGCGCATGTCAGCTGACAGTCACGCACCGCTGCATGGCTGAGGATTGCATATGAAGAGGCGACGGCACCTGTAATGAATGGGAAGGGAATTCCGACGTTTTTTATATTTATTTCAAAGTGTTGTCCTGCCTAAACAAAGCGAAAGCACAGAACAGACTCACATTTGAGAGCGAGGAGCGGCCCCTGGTGGTTCGGTGGTATGGCATGCATATAGGGAGGATCGGCTCTTTAATGTTTATTAGCCATCCTTCAACGAAAGACTGGAAATTCGGGGAAAATACGGGAAAATACCTTTACGGGATGATAGCGGGATAGAACTGTAAAATACGGGAGAATCCCGGGAAAAACGGGAGGGTTGAAAGGTATGGTGAAGATACCTGATTGGATAGATTCATATAGGACCATTAGGAGCTGTTTAAAATGACTTAAGCCCTACAAAACAATATTTTAAGCATGTTTAAGACCTCAAATTTAGTTTTTGAAATGTAATACATCTTAAGACTTTTTAAGACACCGTATTGCATCATAGCAAATGAATTTAGCATTCACAAAGAGCAGATTGAGTTTTCTTACATGTTCTTCTGTGTGTAAATGCTGCTGTTGGCCGCCAGTTTATTGGCCTCAGAGAGTTCAGCGATGCGCTGCTCCAGACTCTTCATCTTATTGTCCATGGCATTGATGGTCTGTAGAGAGAAACACACTCACTAAATTTTGCATTTAGGCACACATGTAAACACTAATATGAGCATATTGAACTGACTATTGAAGTGGGCAGAAGATGCATTCAAATCTGATATTCACAATATTTTCTATTGTATTTTTTAATCTATTGTTAAACTGAAAGAGTATGTCTGAGCCTCGGACATTATCAGGAAGGCTATTCCAGAGTTTAGGAGCCATAAACGAGAAGGCTCGACCTCCTTTAGTAGACTTTGCTATTCTAGGTACTACCAGAAGCCCTGAGTTTTGAGATCTTAAAGAGCGAGGTGGATTGTAGCGAGACAGAAGGTTGGTTAGATAAACAGGAGCTTGATTATTAGAAGCTTTTTATGTATATATCAATACGAAACTGAACAGCCAGTGTATGGAGGATAAAATTGGGGTGATGTGATCGTATTTTCTAGACCTGGTGAGAGCTCTGGCTGCTGCATTTTGCACTAAATGAAGTTTATTAATAGAGGATGCTGGACAACCAGCGAACAGAGCATTACAGTAATCCAGCCTAGAGATCATAAAAGCATTGACTAGCTTTTCTGCAGTGAAAATGAAACCCTCTGAACTGAACTTCAACTCTGAAAACTGGATAGACACCGTTTCAATTTACTACAACTTCAGTGTTAAGCTGTTTTGACACAATCTACATTGTTAAAGCACGAGAGAAATAGAGATAAATTAAGTTGGGGTGAA
Organism: Danio rerio; assembly: GCF_052040795.2. NCBI lineage: Eukaryota > Metazoa > Chordata > Actinopteri > Cypriniformes > Danionidae > Danio > Danio rerio. The sequence goes on along the minus strand of NC_141025.1, from coordinate 2,190,381 downwards.
TTAAGTAAGTAAATAAAGATGAATTAAGGACGTCTTATTTCTTTTGGTTCGGCAGGAAATTGAAAAAAAAAAGTAAACACTTAAAAAAAAACTTTTTTTGATTGGCTACAGACCAATTTAAGCTATTTTAAACTATTAAATGTCACTTTAAGATAGTAGCTTGCGAAATAACTAGTAAAATATTATGAACTGTCATCATAGCAGAGATCAAGAAAAAAATGAACTATTATAAACTATTATGTTTAAAAATCTGCTTTAAATCTGTTAAACAGCACTTGAAAAAGAACTGAAGGCACAAGAGGGCAAATTATTAAATGTAAAATAATAATAATAATAATAACTGTAATCCATTGAAAGATGCTTTTACCTAAAACCAACATGCACATCATTGTAGACAGGCAACAGTCATATTGAGTCATACAAAGCCCAAATGTGTTTTAAAGAGCCCCTATTATAGGTTTTTGAAAATAACTTCTCATGTAGTGTGTAACACAGCTCTAAGTGAAGTGAAATATCCAGCTCAGGCTTAAATCTGAAAGTGCACTGTGTTTTAAACTATTGATTCATTTACAAAAGAGTCGACTCAGAGTGCTTCAAATGAATCCTCTTGATGATGAGTCTTTAGCCGTTTCGGCTTGACGTCGATACAAAACTTCAGCCACGTTCAATTGTTGCAAGTGCAAACCCAGGAAAATTAAAACCCCCGACCCCGCCCACAAACACTATAAAAAAAAAAAAGGAAACATTGTAGGGTGGCAGGAGTTGGGTCTGTAATACGGACTCACACATACACTTGGCGGACAATTCCCTCTGTTTCGTACTGAACGCTGTCGACCAATCGCAACAGGCTGTCATCGGCCCAAACAGCACAGATTAGATTCATGCTAAGGAGGGGTTTGGGAACAAATGAATTGCTGAACGATTCATTTGGGAGTCGCTGGGATAATTAGGTAAAAACAAAAAATGCATATTATAAGACCATGAATGTGTTTTTTGACCCTGCATGCATATCAGTATGTTGTTGGAGACCCCAAAACCAAAATATGACCCTTTTTAATGCATAATAGGAGCTCTTTAATAATAAAAGCTCAGAGATGAAATAAACTCTGTATCATTTCATGGTAAGCTGTTCATAATGCACTGTCTCTATTTGCTCTGCGCTAATGTTTTTTGTTTTTTTGCGTATGTAGATGTTGAAAGTGCATGCTAATTAACAGGTCTGCAGATTCACACAGTGAGCATGTGAGTCTGCCATCAGCCAAAAGATAGAGGACACTAATCTAGTTAGCTAAAGTCTAGCAGGTTAACAGGATCAAGGGCTAAATAGCCTGGAAATTTGGAGAGCGAGTCTCACAAAAACATTTGTGTTTCCATTTCATCCCAGAATGTGAATGCATGATAATAAAACCTGCAATAACAGAGGATCCCTGCAACATAGTATTGCATATTTAGAATTTAAGGCTTTATTTTAATGGTGTATGCCGTCTTTATGACGCACTTATATACAGCTTAAAGTGACATTTAAAGGTTTAACTAGGGTAATTAGGGTAACTAGGCAGGTTAGAGTAATTAGGCAAGTTATTGTATAATGATGGTTTGTTCTGTAGACTATCGAAAAATATATAGCTCAAAGGGGCTAATAATATCGACCTTAAAATGGTGTTTAAAAAAATTAAAAACTGCTTTTATTCTAGCCGAAATAAAACAAACAAGACTTTCTCTAGAAGAACAAATATTATCAGACATATTGAACATTTCCTTGCTTTGTTAAACATCATTTAGGAGATATTTAAAAAAGAAAAACAAATTCAAATGGGGGCGAATAATTCTGACTTCAACTGTATGTTGATTTTAAAAAGATGGTAATAAAAACCAAGAATTAAAAAAATCACATTTAAAAATATGCTCATTATATAAGTTCTGTTTTCATATATATGTATGTATCTGTGTGATTCTAAACTGGCAGATACATTTTGTGTCCTTAAGATAAATAAAACAGTTACGAATAATAACGGGATTATATGGTATTTCTAAAAATAAACACCGTTTTTGACCCAGAGAGTAAAGACAAGTTTCAAACCTGTAATTTGAAAGCAGTGTTAGCACCATATTTTACCCAGGCAGTGTCAGGGTTCTGCCACTCTGGTCTTGTGAATTCTTGTTTTGGTGGCAGAATCCGAACACTGGCCCTGTCTTGTCCTGTTTCTGTCATTGTGTGTGTCTGTGTGCGCGTGTGCCGTTGTGGGTATGCGCAGAGTGTACTAGTATGCGCGCTATTGTACTAGTGTTTGTGTTTGTTCTGTCAGCATCGCGCTGCTTTATTCTCGGCGCCTCTGTCTAGTTGGTTTCAGTTTTGGTTGGCGCTGAGATGAAGCATGCGCGTTGCATATGTGTGAGCGCACAGTAAGGTGATCTATCGTGTGCTCGTGTCTTGCGTCTCGTCAAAGCACGTGGCTCAGTGTTTACATTGTGGTCGCGTGCTTTGTTGTGTGCTTCAGTGTTGTTTGTCTTGTCATAAGAACACGCGGTTAATGAGTTCTCTCATTGGCTGCGTGTTCAGTCTTGTTTTATGTCTCCCGTCTATTGTCTAGTCCCATCCTCCTTGTTAACCCATTATCAGTTTCTCATGTTCACCTGTTTGTGTCAATTTACTTCTGCTTTATAATCCCCTCATGTCTGCTGTCCTGTGCCAGTTCGTCGTCATTATTTCCCTGTCCTGTGACATCCATTCCTGTTTGTCCTGCCAGCCGATCCAAGTTTGTATGTCTGTTTGTTTTACAGTTATGTAACCACCCTCGGGTGGTTTTTGTTGTCCTTTTTGATTTATTTTAATTAATAAATACCCTCTTTTGTTGCATTTGAGTCCTCGCTCCCTCATCCTTCCTGAAACCTTGACAGGCAGAGGCTGATTGGCCAGCTGGCAATTGTGGCAAATTCCAGATGGGCTGGACCATTTTTTAAATGTGGGCAGGTCAGTTTTTTAAATTTTTTTCATATGTATTGTTTTTACATGCAGGCAGCTTTTATCTCTTGCAGGATGTGAATGTTATGATGATGATGATGATGATAATAATAATAGTAATATGAATAATATTATTTGTTATAACAATATTATTGTTATATTATTATGTTAACAATTAAATGTAAAGCAATTGGCCTGATCCGTGACGGTCGGCTGGTTTTGAGAAGGGCCGACCCAATCAGAGGTTATGTGGACGTAATCAAAATCTGGCAAGAAAGTCAAACAGTAAGTGCAACATCAGCCAATTGTCAGAGATGGGTCGTAAAAAAGGAAAGGCGATGCCGGAAAATCTCAGATAAAGCAAAAAAGCTCAAATCGGATGCTGAAATAATCTCGAACGGTTTAAATTCAGCTGCTGAATTGGAGGACAATAGGGCAGTAGAGGAGGTAAGAAAACAAAAAATATACTGATAAGTCATTACACTAAATATACCAAGTAATTCTGACACCATTCACACCACTTCTGACCATTTCTGACAGTAACCTACACTGTGCTTAACAGTTGTAAGCGTAGAACTCCCGTAGACTTTATAATGCCATTATCAGCAGACAACATGGGATTAGGGTATACAGACTGCTGTATGATTCTGTACTAGCAATATAATCTAACATGCAAAAGAACCTATAGCTATAGCCATAGCACTGTGAGCATTTGTAGTGAACTCTGAATCCATAGCTTGTCTTTAAAGTAAAACATTATACATATATGCATTGGTAACAGTGTGCATTTAAAGGTTGTTTTTGTTCCAGTCACATAGATTACATGTTTAAATATCTATTAAATATGGCACTGCTTATATTATTTCACCATCTGTCAGGGTCTCTGCAGATATCATAATGTAAAATTTAAGACCTTTTTAAGACCATTAAGTATTAAATATAAGACCTATATCGCAATATCAAAAACATGCGAGAGAAAATGTAAACGCACAAAATGAGGGGTAAAATAAAGGTATTTAAATTGAACAGTAGTAAAGTCAGGTTAAATGCACCACTGAAATACAGAAAAAAACACAAACATCTCAATGCAGATTTATACTTTCACCTGGCACCGCATCGCACAACTCATGAAACGGATTAAGGCTTTTATACTTGACACGTTCACCATTGAGATATTGTTTTTAAATGACAGGGGGTGCTCCAAAAAAACAAAGTAAAATCAGACAAATAAAAAGAGAATCATTATCACTGAAGATGTTTTTGGGGGCCTCTTTTTTGTTGTTTTAACTAACTTATCCCTTTCCAAAGTTTTACAAAAACGTTCCTCCTTTCCCATGGCTGTTGCAATTTCTAGCCAAGAATTATTGGTCATTCTGGCAAGCAGAAATGTAACTGATAGAAAATAGGTAAAAACTTGATTAGGTATTATAGCTTACTGTACTATTCACTCTTCAAGTAAATCCCACTATCAATCCCATTTCATCACTAAAATAAAGTGAACACGTGTCTGCTGTACAGTGTTTTGTGAAGTACAGTAAAGTACTTCAATTACTCTGTTGTGGTAATACTATAGTTGCTATGGTAACACAACAAGTGTATTAAAAACAAACTACCCAGTGCTTTAGTTTTTTTTTTTACAATATAGGGTGTATTTTTCTACAATTCAACACACTTTACTGTAGTAAAACTACACGATTTCATTTTATCAGTTCACTATTCTGAATACTACAGTATGCTGAAGCATCTCTGGAAAAGCACGAAAGGAGTCTGACGGAGCGAGAGCAGATCATTCACATGTGAGCAGCCAGTGTGTTTTGAGAGCTCGCAAGCAGTTTTGTCCATGAACAAAGGAAACCGGCGCGTGAGCAGAGATTCGCTCTCTCGTATTACAGCGCTGCCGACTTATAAAACTGTGCTTGTGACATTTGTCAGTGAAATAACGGCACACTCTGCCAGCCCAAATCATGTCGCGCGCACTCAAAGCGAACTTCCTCAAACACATCGATGATGTCACATTCGCCGTGCGCACTGAGTTTAATATCAGAAAGCTGATTGGCTATTGCAAGTTGACCTTTTTGTAGTTGTAATACCGCAAATTACAATTATACTAGTGAAATAAAGAACTACAACACCCCAAAAACCAAGCAACAACAACAAAAAGAATTTAAATGAGCATTAGATGTAGCGTTACATGGACCTCGCAAGACCTGTGCAAAAATATTTAAGACCCAGAAGAGCAAATTTAAGACTTTTTAAAGCCATAAATTTTGATTTTTTAATTTAAGACTTTAACACTTTTTAAGACCCTGCGGGGACCCTGTCTGTACACCAATACAAGTAGTGAATGCGGTTGGTGGCGCTGTTTCTTTGTGGTAATGTGAGCTGGTGTGGCTAAAGTGCCAGGGCTGATTTTTTGTCCCATTCCGCCCCTGTACCAAGGGTTATTATACCCTGCTCTAGAGGGTTTTACATCACATCATGACAGTAAGAGGTAACAAAAGAAATGCTAAAAGACGGTTCCCTACTGTTTGTCCAATAAGCAACAGTGACATTGCAATTATGCAAATAAGAACGCTAACCCAGGGTTTAGTAAAGTACAGTGTGAAACATTATTCAACATCATCAACATACTAGTTTTCACATGGCTGAAATACTTGATTCCGATTGGTCAGTTGTGACATTAATTGTTATTCCCAGAAAACAACTACTAAATAACATCATCCGGGAACTGAAAATCAGTCAGTGAATACTTCATTTATAAGCATATGGTTGATTGTCATGCCTGATTTTAGACTGTTTTGTCTGAATAATGCTCAGGTTAGTGTATACTCCATCAGCTCTTTTAGTGTCTAGCAGTTTTGCATTTATTTAGAGAATCGTTATGGCTCAGGGCAATGCTTTTGTGTCTACTTTTTAAGTTTTGTGGCAAGTAATAGTGTAACAAGTGGGATAAACTACATCCAAGATGGTTGTTTTCACAAAATAAAGCCTTCTGTCTTCTACAACAGTGCTCTGCTTCACATCAGGCTGCTGATAAACATGTCAGGCTTTATTCTGCCATAACAACCTCACAGATCAGAGATCACCAAACTTGTTCCTGGAGATCCGGTGTCCTGCAGATTTTAGCTCCAACCCTAATCAAACACACCTGAACAAGCTAATCAAGCTCTTACAAGGTATACTTGAAACATCCAGGCAGGTGTGTTGAGGCAAGTTGGAGCTAAACCCTGCAGGGCATCGGACCTTTAGGAACGAGATTGGTGACCCCAGGCCTAGATATATTTTATCCCTGACGTATAGTATGAGCAGTGTGAAGCGTGGTTACAGATAACTCAGGATTCTACTTATCCGGGGTTTAGGATGACGCAGGGTTAACCCTTAGGAGTGTGAAAAGCCCTGTTGACTGTAAAGTGTGAGTTTGATGAAGACTTACAGCTTTCTGCTCACTGATGAGTTTGCATTTCTCTCGCGCCTCTTCCTCCTGTTGAGCTCGCTTCTGCTCCAGACTGTCTTTATCAGCCATATCTGACTTCATCTGAGCCTCCAGAATCTGCAGCGCACACACACACACACACACACACACACACACACACACACACACACACACACACACACACACACACACACACACACACACACACACACACACACACACACACACACACAAGGAGAAACATACACTGTTACTATATAAAATGTTACCATATATTTAAAAAAAATAATATAAATAATATAAAGAGAACGCGTTTTGGTAATTAATATTAAAAAATGATTTCCTTAATTATCTTTTTAATAAAATTAATGAAAGGGAAAATAATTACTCATCTGTTAAGCATTAATCAAATTAAATATTTAAGAATGATTCTCTCTCTATATAAAACATCTGTCATGATGAAGAAAAAAAAGTGTGCAAATTAATTGAGTAGTTTCTTTTAAAATAAGCAGCTCTGCTACAAGCATTTCATTCATGTAAAATAATCTAGACAACATTTAAACCAATAAAAAAACCTTCTGTTAAGCATTAATTATATTATATAAAATATTTAAAGTATTCTCTCTCTCTATATATAATAAACATCTGTCAAGTTACATTATTTGTCAATTTCAGTATTTTCTTTTACATAAATAGTTCTGCTACAGCACAGGTGTCAAACTCCATTCCTGTCAGTGGTAATCCATTTTAAACTAGCAGATAATATAAATTAAATAGATAGATAAAAAGTAAAAAAAAAGAAAAAAAAAGTATTGGATAAAAATACATATCTATTGTATAGATTTACTATATATTATTATATAATATACATGTTTATATATATATATATATATATATATATATATATATATATATATATATATATATATATATATATATATATATATATATATATATATATATATATATATATAATATTTATATACTGCTACAGTATATAAATATTTCTGTTAAGCACAAGAATAAATTATAAATGTCTTTTAAGCTTTAATGTGTTTTTAACCTTAAGAATCACTGAGATTTTTTATTTAATAAATCTTTTCAGTCAATCAGCAAAAAGAATCAAAATCACTTACACAAAACAGCAAATAAACTAAAATAAATATGAATAAAATAAAACCAAAAAAATCTGACTATAAATATACACATAAAAACTACTATAAATATTTAAAACATCTGTCAAGAAAGATTAAGCATTTTTAGCTGAATAATGAAATTAAAATGCAAATTAAACCAAATAATTAAATATAAATATTAATATCCATGAAATGTAACTATATATACGCATATTATATTATAATGTATATACATTTAATTATAAATTAAATAAAAAATAAAAAACACGCAAAAACAGCAAATTGCTAAATAAATAAGCTAATTAAAATGCAAAAAATATTAAAATTTAAAAAAAAAATTTTTTTAATAATATCAATAAAAATACAACTATAAAAATGCATATAAAAATGAATATTTTATTAAAATGTATATACATTTTATTATAAAATACAAAAACAATCAAAATGCCTTATGCAAAAACAGCAAATAGCTGAAGAAATAATAAATTTAAATGCCAAAAATATTAATACAAATATTAATAAATAAAAATATAACTATGAATATACAATTAAATTTTATATTATAATACATTACATTTATATACATTTCATTATAACATAAATAAAGATAAAAAACAATCAAAATCACTCATGCAAAAACAGCAAAAAAGCTAAATAAATTAAAAAAACTAATTAAAATACAAAAAATAAATAAAATTTAAATTAACAAAAAAGTAATAAAAATATGAATATAAATAAAATATAACTATATATACATATAAAATCTATTCTTAATTAAATGTGTATACATTTCATTAAAAATTTAATTTAAAACAATCAAAATCACTTATGCAAAAACAGTAAATAAACTAAAATAAATATGAATAAAATAAAACCAAAAAAATCTGACTATAAATAAACACACAAAAACTACTATAAATATTTAAAACATCTGTCATGAAAGTTTAAGCAGTTTATAGCTAAATAAATAAATTAAAATGCAAAAAAAAAATTTATTAAACAAAATAATTAAATAGAAATATTAATATACATGAAATGTAACTATAAATATACATATAAACATGTATATTATATTACACATAAAATAATTAACAAATTAAAATGCAAAAAAAGAAAAATTACAAATAATTGAAAAACAAATATTAAAATAATTTAAAAAAAAGCAACTATAAATATACATGTACACATTTATACTATTTTAAAATTTAAATACATTTAATAAAAATATAGAAATATATACAGCAATACCTCATCAAAAGTGTCATCTAATGGACTGATTTACACACTATTCTGAACTCTACCTTGATTTTGTCCTCATAGAGTCGCTCTTTCTGGACTAGATGTGCTTCCATCCTCTGCGCTGTAGCCTGAGTCTCACGTAAGTTTTCCTCCAGCTCCTAAACACACAATGCAGGCACACACACACACAGTCCAACATCAGTAAACATTCAGATCCACCAGCAATACACACAGTATAAATGCTTTGAGAAGCTGAGAGCTGCTTAAGGAGACTGCATGAAGCGGTGTGTGTGGCAGCAGATGGGACATGTGTGTGTGTGTGTGTGTGTGTTGTCATATGCTAATCTGCAAGAAACTGAGATGACAGTGCAAACACAGACTTAGAAGTGTGTGTGTGTGTGTGTGTTGTAGGTCAGCTGGTTAAGGAGGCGTGTTAGTGGTTTAATCTTTGCTAGTCTGATCCGTCTCTCTCTCTCACCAGTATCTTCTCAGCCATCTGTTGGATCTGCTGGGATTTGGTCTGGATGTCGTCCTTCAGTTTATTCTCTCGCCGCTCCACCATCTCCAGACGCTTCACCTGGTTTTCCAGAGTCTTTCTGCCATCCTGGACATCAGAAACATATTTAAGAGCTAAAATACCAGTGTTTACCACAGGGGTCAAAGTTAAATCCAGCTGCATTTTAGTTATCTTCTGCAATTCACAAGTGTGGTAAATAATATATTTACTTTAATTATAAGCCTCCCTGTGTATTTCTCCCACAATTTCTGTTTAACAGAGACACATTTCTAGTCACACTAGTTTCTAGTCATTTCTAGTAACTGATTTCTTTCTCTTTGTCATGATGACAGTAAATAATATTAGACTAGATATACTTCAAGACACTAGTATTCAGCTTAAAGTGACATGTAAAGGCTTCACTAGGGTAATTAAGGTAAAGTTAGGGTAATTAGGCAAGTCATTGCACAACAGTGGTTTGTTCTGGAGACAATCCAACACTAATATTGCTGAAGGGGCTAATAATATTGACCTTAAAATGGCTTTAAAACAATTAAAAACTGCTTTTATTCTAGCAGAAATAAAAACAAATATGGGAAAATGGGAAATATTCGAAAAGGAAAAAAATTCATAGGAGGGTGAATAATTTTGACTTCAGCTGTATTTATAGATACTTTATCACATTATATCAGATGCCATTTGCAAAATAAAAAGTCTTAACAATTTTATTGTTTACTCCAAGCTTCAATGACTGTTATTTAATATTTTAAATGCCATTTACTCACATCTTAAATTTATAATTATTAATCTCCATTAAGTGGTAATCTCCATGCATTTTGTTTTCTCCCACTGTCTAAGCTAACAATAGATAGACAGACGGATAGAAAGATGGATAAACAGATGGATGGACGGATAGATGGATAGATAGACGGATAGACAGGTGGATGGATGGATGGATGGATGGATGGATGGGTTGATGAACAGGTGGATGGATGGATTAAACACTGAAAAAGTATAGACAGACAGACAGAGAGAGAGAGAGACAGAGAGAGAGAGACAGAGAGAGATCGATAGACAGACACAGACGGACAGACAGACGAACGGACGGATGGACGGATGTATGGACAGGTCAGTGGATGGATGGATGGACGGACGGATAGACAGGTGAGTGGATGATGGATGGATTGATAAAAACTTTGAAAAAAGATGGATGGATGGATGGTTAGATGGATGTATGGATGGATGAAAACTTTGAAAAAGTATGGATGGATGGATGGATGGATGGACAGGTCAGTGGATGGATGGATGGATGGATGGACGGATAAAAAGGTGAGTGGATGATGGATGGATTGATTAAAAACTTTGAAAAAGGATGGATGGATAGATGGATGGATGGTTAGATGGATGAATGGATGGATGAAAACTGAAAAAGTATGGATGGATGGATGGATGGATGGATAAATATATAGAAAGATGGATAGATGAATAGATAGATGGATGGATTGATGGACAGGGGGATGGATGAATGGATGGATGGATGGGTGGACAAATGGGTGGATGGGTGGATGGATGGACAGGTGGATGGATGGATGGGTGGATGGATGGACAGGTGGATGGATGGGTGGATGGATGGATGGGTGGATGGACCGATGGACAGGTGGATGGATGGATGGATGGGTGGATGGACAGGTGGATGGATGGATGGACGGATGGGTGGATGGATGGACAGATGGATAGATGGATGGATGGATGGATAGGTGGATAGATGGATGGAAGGACAGGTGGATAGATGGGTGGATGGATGGATGGACAGGTGGATAGATGGGTGGATGGATGGATGGACAGGTGGATAGATGGGTGGATGGATGGATGGACAGGTGGATAGATGGGTGGATGGATGGACAGGTGGATAGATGGGTGGATGGATGGATGGACAGGTGGATAGATGGGTGGATGGATGGATGGATGGACAGGAGGATAGATGGAAGGATGGAAGGATGGATGGATGGATGGAGGGATGGATGGAAGGACAGGTGGATAGATTAAAACAGTTTGAAAAAGTATGGACAGACGGACGGATAGACAGATAGATGTTTGATCATATTTACATCAAATTAGAAAAAAACAAATAGTGTGAGGTGTGTGTAATGCAGTGTGTATGGGTGCAGGACAGTAAATCTGACAGTATTCTCTCCTCTGTCTGCCGTTATCAGTCTCACACTGTTGTTTTCCTCTTTCTGAGAGTCTGGATAACACCATCCTGGAGTTTTTCTGTCATTATTTCAGCAGATAGGACTGTAAATAAATGATTTGTTGTATTCTCCCATTCACTGCGCTCTGAGTTTAGCAACTATGACCACTTCTGCTGATGAGAAACACGCTAATGTGAAATGAGTCCTCAGTAAAGAGTGTGCTATACCTCAGTCTCCCGCAGGCGTCTGCGCAGTGTGTCACTGGGGTCAGATTTATTGCGCAGCCGCTCCAGCTCTCGCTCCAGACGCTCTTTAGCCTGACGGATGTTCTGCAGGAGCTCTGTGGCTTCAGTGCTGGCCTTCACTGCCTGCACACACACACACACACTCTCAGTACAAGTGCAAACCACACACTATACTGTACAAGGCATGGGGCGATAACTGGCTTCAAGGTTTACAGCGGTTCAGAAAGTGTTCTGTTATACCGTTCCTGTGGTCTATGCAAGTTTGTGTTTTTGAAACATGTTTATGACTATTTTATTGAGTTTTTTAGGGCAACCGTATCTCCAGCAGGAAAGGGGTGTCCACATCCAGAGCTGCTGGTCAGCCCATGATTCAGCAAACCTCAGAAAAACAAATCACTTAGACATCATCCAGCATGCTGTAGAGCTGAACAGGGCAGTGGCTTTACTGTAAATCCAGAGAACAGAAAGATCTCCATAGATGCCTGTTCAAGGTGTACAGAGATCAGTGTTACTGAAACTAATGAAGACAGCAGAAGTCAATCATTCATCTTAATTATACAGCCTGACATGTTTACTGCTCCACAATTATTTTTTTTAAATTTTCAATTATTTTGTTTAATGGGGGAAAGAGTTCTGGGTTTCACTGAGTTACATTTTTAAGACCATTATGAATGAAATTTTACACCCATAAAAGAAAAAAAAAAGACTTTATTTAAATGGCCCAGATAAAAATAGTTTTATTTTCCCTTTTAAAAAAAGATTATAATTTAATACATTTAATAATACAATGATACATTAACATTAAAATTGAAATATTTTAAATGTTATTTTTTAGCAAAATATTTGAATATTGTGTAAAAACAAGCAAGCTCTAGTTGTATCTATACACTTTTTTACAACATAAATTTTCTTTAAAAAAAAAAAAAAATATGAACAAAAGTTCTAAAAGTTTTAAAAACTACAATAAACTAGATTTATGCACAACAATCTGTCCAGGAGAGTGTCCTCAGCAGTAAATACATGTAGAACTTTTAAACAAATATTATTGTAAGGAAAATAACTGAACCATTATGATAAATAAAATTACAAATGAGCTTTTTAAGTAAATAGTTTAAAGTTTTATTGAGATTATTGTTAGTGACTGCATGGGTTTTGGCCAGATATTTAGCAATACATGAACAAAAGCAAAATAACACCCATTTAAAAAAAAAAAAGATTTAAGACCTACAACACAATATTTCAGTAGATTTAACACTTTTTAGGGCCTACATTTTAGTTTTCAAGATTTAAGACATTTTAAGACCCTGCAGAATCCCTGGAGTAGGGATGCTCAAAATAATGGATTAACCATTAACCGAAAGGGTGTGTTTGTAACCAATTAATGCTATCAGTTAAACGATTAAAAATATTATTTGATATATTTTTAGTTTGGCTGCATAAGGGGCCGATTGAATGCGCTTTTCTGTTGAGGGGAATCTTTAGAATGGTTTACTAAAAGCCGCAATTGTATTGCACGCGGCTCACCCCAGAGCAGCAGTTTGTGTTATCAAGACACCTACAGAGAACTTTTAAAGATGTAGGAGAGACTAGTGCTCGCTGTTTCACGTTATCCAGAGCTGTATGCATTTACAAATCTTGAATATCGCAATATTATTAAATATTACTATAGTGACAACATAGACAGCAACACTAACAATCAATACCCAGCTGATTCAGTCCTTTCATAGTGACAAAAAAAAGAGAACAGCGTCTTTTTTCCTTGTCAAAAGTAGCGCACCGCCTCACGTTTTTGAAATGGAAAATCATGTTTGCTGTGATCAGACATATTTGTTAACTCGCGGGACGATAACATATGACCACACGTGCTTACAGACATATTTGACAAAGAAGCAAAATGGAAGAAGAATATTGCTGTTTGATACAGACAAGTTGATGCCAAACCAGCGCTGATCGCCTCCTGGATCTGCGCCATAAACACAACAAAAAGGCTTTAGCTTGCATTTCACAGCTTATAAAGCATGTATGCAAATTAATGCAATATCATATTTAAACAACAACTAAACTGTTCACAAAAGGTTAACATATGCGCACGTCGTCATTGTCTTTTCATCACGCAGCGCGCACACTTGGACCGCGAGAGAGAGGAAATATATAATCTTTAAAATAATGATTTCTATTAAAAATGTAAAAAGGTTTTGTGATTTAATAACAGCGGGGCATTAAATAAATGCAGATTTTCCGTTAAGCAATTTAAACAAGTCTGCTATTTTTATTTGACGGAAGAAAAAAAAACATATAATTGGAAAAAAAACAGCCTATGGCGGTTCTTAAAAAGGTTTTTGTCAGTGTTTTCGTTTTGCTCTCTAAATGAATTATTTAAGTGTAAAATAATTTAGAGCAGGATTATTTATTTTATTCCTTTTATTTACTTTATTCTGTTTTTCTACGCCGTTGAAAACACTGAAGATGCGTGAAGATGCTCTGTTATGTTCTGTTATTAATATGCTAGCATGTTAAAATAAATCAGTATTTTGAAATGCAATATTTAATGTGTCAGAGACAGAATAGACACGTCAATTTGTTTTAAAAAATGTCATAATAATTTAATAGTAATCTGACCAGTTAACCGTTAATAACCGATTAACGAGTGGCGGTTGTCGGTTAGCAGAATTAACCGAAATGATCATCCCTACCCTGGAGTTTTTATTTATTTTAATTTTTTACCCAGACATTTTAAAAGAGCATATTTTAGAGCAGTGATCACAATACAGTGATATGTTCATCCAAGGTTATCATAACATCAGAAACTTAGTGGCCCATGCCTACACTGCACACACAACAGACACTCAATCTGAGACCTCTAGATCCTCTGAGGGTCACAATTCTTCTCAAAGCGAGAGATTAAACTTTAGTGTTTTTAATCTCCTATGTTTGCATGCAACAGGATTACAGAGCTCACGTGGTAATGCTAGTCTTTCTACCACAGTAAAATCACTCCAACTCATATAATTGTGCATTTTATTTACAGACAGATTCAAATAAAAAGTGTTCGCTTTTGTTTGTTGATTGTTTATATTGGCATCAGCATCTTATGGCTCATATTTCATAAATATAATAATAAAAAAAACATACATTAACTACACATTAACAACTTAATCTTTCAATAAGAGATGATACTAAATAAACAAACACAATTTACAAAAATGAGCATAAAAACACTACATATGGTTCTCTGTTAAATCTTTGATAAACAACTTAAAAAGGTGCTCCAGAGTGTATTTGTAAGGCTTGGTTGTGTTTATAAGACGCAAAGCAATGTGTGCTCATTCACTTGTGGAAAATCAGGATATTTGTTCATATATCTTTAATTAAATACAGCTACTCAGATAACATGAACATCACTGTCACATTTCCTAGTTCCTCTGAAAGCCCACCTGCAAGAGGCTCTGATTGGCCAGCTAACATAATGTGCTGTGGATTGGCTGCAATCATTCACCAGCACGCACTTTGCCTCTGCTGTGTAAACACTGTCAGTCAGAGTAGCTGTTAGCCGCAGCAGTTTAAACCTGAATCAGACAGAAAATGAAGAACCCATACGCCTGCTCTCTAAAATAAAACCTGACAAGTGTATTTTACATTTATTGTGGTTATATGCATGTGTAAGCAATATGAAACGTTCATATTCATATCATTTGAGATGTATATTGCAGGGAAAGCATCCGCATATGGAAACACTGCAGCGCTGCTGAAAATTGTGGCTGTTTACATGGATAAATATGAACTTGTAGCTAAATTGCTAGTGGTGCCAAACAGCATTTCCTGTTGTTTACGTGCTCGCTACAACATACCATTAACACTACAAAAACACTCACAGGTTGTGGCTCACAGTCCACAGCTTCTGCTATTACGGTTGGAGCAGCTCCTTTGAGAAGTTTTTAGCCGAATCCAGCACTGAACTGGGAGAGATTCTGGAAGCTATCCTTTGTCAAATGCTAGAGCTATATCTTTTTAATAATTCTGAGGAACACAATTAGATTAAATTCGAAGCACTTTTATCTTTATGTTGTGTCCTTTGGAAGCCCAAATACAGAAAAAGAAGAAGCTCTGTGGAAATATTAGCGTTTGGACGCCATTTTAGCTTTCTCTGCTATAATATTACAGCGCCTTTGGCCACGCCCCTTTGCTCCGCAGGGTGTATGTGTAACCCCGCAAGTCCTACGTCACCCAACCTGCTCTGAGCTGGTATCGAACCGATGACCTTCCGCATGGAAGTCTGTTGCTCTACCAAGGAGGCTAAAGACCATAGCCTCTAGCTTCTGTTTATATTGACACAGCTACATTACACATCAACTAAAGTTTAACATATGATATCATAGTGGACCGCCTCTTTAAAATTCTTCCTTGGGATATTTTTTTAAAACAAAAATCAAAGTGCTGGGAGTACAGAAATGTTGTCTAGATATCTTTAATTTCACATTGTGATAGAATATGTTTGATGGTGAGAAAGGCTCGATCTCACATTGGTGGAACTCTTGAATAGTTGACAACACATTTACTTTTAAGAGTTCACACTTAGCTGATGATTGGTAATAAGCTAGTTTGGCATGCTGTCCCGGGAGAGAGCCCCGAGCTCATGAGAGCCTCAAGCCTGGGGCTCCCTCCTGTTGCAGGGCGAGAGGGGAGTTTGAGCTCGGGTAGATCTCGAGAACCCCCCCACCCCCCCTCCTGCTGCGTGAGGGTTGCTAAGGTAATGCGTTGCTGAAGGAATTTAATCAAATTTGGTGCTTATTTGGTTTAGTCAATTTACTTAAGTGTCATGTTTTTGGGAGTGTGGGAGGAAACCGAAGGACCCGGGGAAAACCCACGCAAGCACGGGGAGAACATGAACTCCACACGAAAATGCTGTCCGTTTGGGTAGATGCCCGAACCGGAGGCATTTTGCTGTGAGGCCGCAGTGTTAGCCATTGGGCCGCCGTGCCGCCCTGTGGACAAAGAGGAGGAGAAGGGGTGGAAGGGGGGATTCTTCAAGACGAAGATGACTTAAGGTAAGGTGTTTGGTTATTCATACATTAGCTTGACTTGGGGCCAGCCGTGTCAATCATAAGCACGTGATCCTCTCGAAATTAGTTTACGAATAAACTTCACTTAAATTAGCAGACATTCGGTACCTTTGAGAGTTTGTCCTGCAGCTCCTGGATCTTCAGCTGCTGCTCAGCATTTGTCTGAAATACACACACAACACTCAGGATGTTAGTCTAATTTCACACGCAGTCACGATCACAGCAGACGAGTGTGTAATTAGAGGAAATTAAAATGTCAGCGCAGGTGAAATCAGTGACGGCGAGCAGCAGAACAGAGAGACGAGTATAAAGATGACCACAGTGCAGCAAATAAAGCAGCAAACACCAAGAAACCATCACCTACATTCAATTTATTACAGCTGAAAGATGCTTTCAGGCTCAACGTGGAGCAGATATGGAATAATAAGTTGTTATATTTCATCTTTGTCATGATTACAGTACATAAAATTTGACTAGTTGTCATTGTGAGATACTGCTTTTGACAATGTGCAATTTAAAGGTGTAACTAGGTTAATTAAAGTAATTAGGGAAGTCATTGGTCAACAGTGATTTGTTCTGTAGGCAATCTGGGGAAAAATCATAAGGGGGCAATTATTATAGACCACAGCAGTTTTTACTTTTTTATAACATACAGTTAAAAGCAGAAGTTTCCATACGCTCTAAAAAGGAACATGAATTTTTTAAAGGTCTGATGGTAAATCATACTAAACGTTTACTATTTTAGGTCCATTAGGATTACCCAAATCATTTACATTTGCTAAATGCCAGAATAATGAGAGATTTATTTTTTTTTGTTGAGAATTTTTTATTAATTTCTAGTCAGTCTCCTTCCACAAGCTGCTCAAAACAGTTTGCAGGAATTTCGGCCCATTCCTCCAGACAGAATTGCTGTAACGGAGTCAGATTTGTAGGCTGTCTTGATCGCACAAGCTTTTTCAACTCTGACCACAAATTTTCTATAGGATTGAGATCAGGGCTTTGTGATGGCCACTCCAAAACATTCCCTGTGTTGTCCTTAAAACACATTTGAACTCATTTGGCAGTGTGCTTAGGCTCATGGTCTGTTTGGAAGACCCATTTGTGGCCAAGTTGTAATGTCCTGGCTGATGTGTTAAGATGTTGCTTCAGTATTTCTCCATATTTCTCTTTCTTCATGATGCCATCTATGCTGTGAAGTGGACCAGTCCCTCCTGCAGCAAAACAGCCCCACAACATGATGCTGTCGCCCCCTTACTTCACAGTTGGGATGGTGTTCTAGGCTTGTTCTCTTTCCCCTTTGTCCTCCAATTGTAACACTGCTCTCCAGAAACTTGCGTTCTGTGAATGAACGTCGCCTCGTGGTTCCATCCCAAAGAGGGAACACATCACTTTCCCGAACTCTCGCATTCAATCCGCCCAGTTGGTGGAATGAACTCCCTAACTGCATCAGAACAGCAGAGTCACTCGCTGTCTTCAAGAAACCACTAAAAACTCAACTATTTAGTCTCCACTTTCCTTCCTAATCTGCAATTGCCTCTCTGGCTCCACCGCTAACTGTATTACCAAAAAAAAAAAAAATTATTATTACTAATGTTTTGCTTCTTACACTTTACACACCTGAAACTCGCCTACAGCACTTATTCATTGTTGCTCTTATAGTTGTGTAAATTGCTTCCTTGTCCTCATTTGTAAGTCGCTTTGGATAAAAGCATCTGCTAAATGACTAAATGTAAATGTAAATGCAGCTCAACCAACCAGAATCAAGGACCAAAATCGGTTTCAGAATCTAAAATAACAGACTTGCTTTCACTGGTATTTAAACAGCGATGCATTAAACTAGCCTAAAGTGTAATGAGTAAAGAGTATTTTAACAAACAGTTGCTTTAAAAGCACGCGCTGTGTGTTTAGCAATGCAAAGTATGAGTAAAACATGCTCTCGAGTGTGTGGTTACAGCAGATGAGCTTAACACATTTATGAAAACATTTATTCATGCAGAGAGTCCTCAACATACTTGACTACATTTCAGTGGATGAAGAGCACAGCGAGTGTCATTGAGGACGATTGACAGACACACGCGCACGCAAACACACTCTCACATACAATCACAGACACACTCTGTCTCAATAAAGAGTATCAACTCAACATAAGTCTCTGTGATGGCTTGAAAGACTATTGCTTTCTGATTTGTGACGTCTTGAGTTCCCAAACTTGAATGATATTGTGCAAGTTTGCATCCCCCTGTGAGCTGTGCTGGTTCAATAGCAATAATGATTCATCACCTGTATGATGATGGAGCCACGGCCTCATTGAATATACAGTATTTGAGCTCTGAGTTACAGATTAAAGAGTCCAGAGGGACGTCCCGTCAGTCCCAGAGAACAGTTTCAGTTTCGTGACACTTTTCTGACCATGATGGATAAATTATTGAGACTTTGCTCTCCAGGGCCTGCTCAATTATTAATCTATAGGGACACAAACAGATTTTTAAATCAATTTCAGTCATCGTGTGTTTCAGGACTCGTACCAGGCCTGCACAATACTGGGAAAATATGTGATATTGTTTTTGTAATTTTCCCAGTGATGGGTTGCGGCTGGAAGGGCATCCTCTGCGTAAAAACTTGCTGGATAAGTTGGCGGTTCATTCCGCTGTGGCGACCCCAGATTAATAAAGGGACTAAGCTGACGAGAAAAGGAATGAATGAATGTTTTTGTAATTATTGTGATGTCGTATTGTTGTGATAAATATATTTCTTCTAACATTTAACATTTTCCTAGAAAGATGCCACTTTTTAATCTGTTTTAAATCATTTATTTATTTTAAAGATATTAAATTAAACAAGTATACGTTTTCTGACTAAAACACTATGTCGAGGCGCAAACATTCAGCACTCTATCGTAACGATCTAGGCACAAAGTCTAAAGCATTAAAGGTGTAAATAAATGCGCTCTGCGCCCGGCGCATGGTCTAACAGGGTTGTGCTTATTCTGCTAATGAGTTCTGGGTGTGTTTTGAGCATAACCTGCTTTAAACCAATCAGAGTCTCGTCTCTCATTCCCTTTAAGAGTCAGTTGCGTCGCTCCATGGTGCATTTGCTATATACATGTCGGACTTTGTAATTGTAAAAACTGAATGCTTCACTAGAGAGAAAACAGTTAAACAGAGCATCTGCAGCATGAGGATAAAGAACGAGCCTCCTCCATTCAGCCTCTTTACTTTCTCTTTAATTTAAATCCTTTACTTGAGGAAACGGTGGAAACTCACTCCACTGAACACATCCATTAGCCCACATATGAACTTTGCTTGTTAAACACAAAGTTTTGTGTCTAAACTATTTCTAAATTCAGCTCTAATCTCAAGCAAAGGAATATATGAACAATAATACTGAAGTGTGGTCAGAAAACTGAGTTACATCCAAACACACGTCCTGTTCTTATCCACATATGCTGATGCAGACGTCTCCAAAACCCCACAGCTGGACAAATCTACACCTGTGTTTATTAAAACAAATATAAATCTGCATATAATCAATAATACTGATGATAATAATAATAACATTATACAGATGCAGATGGTCATGAATAAACTGAAAAAGCCCCCAGAGGTGAAGAAGGCATGGAGGCAGTGGTGTTTATACTGATGTAGAAAATCATCATTTCTGGATCATTTGAATCCTTTATTGTTTCATCTGTAAAGATATTTGTGTGTTGCTGATCATCCTGTGTGTATTCAGCAGTGTGTAAGCGTTTAGACCTGCATCGCTGCATAACTAACACACTCTGCTAGACTCTAGAGCAGCTTTTAGCTGGTCAATGGTTCTGTTGGTCTATTTTAGTTCCTCAGAATAGCAACACTCTCAACACACCTCTTTTATACACCAGCACACCCATGAGTCCACAGAGTGGCACAAATGGATTTGCTATTTAAACAATGTGACGCAAAACGGGTAAATTACTGTTGCGCTGGTCTGAAAATAGCAACAAATTTAGATAAATAAAACAATGCATAAAATAAATGTAATTCATCACACATGTCTGCGATACGTTTACTGCATATACTATTATCGCAATAATGATAATCTTGTAACATAAATTGTGCAGCACTAAATTGTACCTTCTCTAGTTTGGAAAGCAGCTCCTCCACCTCAGCTTTGCCCTGCTCCTTCGCCTGAACACAAACACAACACATCAGAATTAACAACAATGCCTTACAAAGGTCATTTCACATTTTACTGCTCTTTATAAAGACATTTAGCAGCAATCAATAAATAAGTATTGACATATTCAGGGTCAACTAGTGTAAAATATACTGTATCAGTCTGGAAGATCAGAAGAATTAATGATGAATGAATCAATTAGATGAATAAACCAGCAATTTCTGAGTATATTACTTAAATTCAAGGAATCTCAGCAAAACAATTATCATAATATAAACATGTATAAATATGGCCTTAGTTACACATTATAATTTCTTAGGGCTCTATCATACACCCGGCGCAGTGTGGCGCAATAGTCTTTTGGTAGTTTCAGCTTGGCGCAAGAGTGGTTTTGAGGCGTTGCGCTACGCTGTTTAAATAGCAAATGCATTAGCGCTCATTTGCGCCCATAGGTGTTCTGGTCTAAAAAGGAAGGCGTTCTGAGGCGGACCGCTGGCGCGTTGCTATTTTGAGAAACTATAATAGATTTTTTCATTAGACCAAAACAAACCCGGTCTAAACTCCAGCGCAGAGTTGCACCTCGCTTACACACTGCTTAATACACACAAGAGAGCAATAGGCAAATATCTTTACACATGAAAAAATTTAAATATTAAGGATATATATAGGATATAATAAGAATAGATATAGAATATAAATATAAAGGATTAAAATATTACAAAACATATTATTTTCTAGCCTACATAAATATGAAAAATCACTGCTTTCATGTCTTCTTCATCTCGGGAGGCTTTTTCAGTTCATTCATAACAATTTGCTTTTGTATAATGTTATTATTATTAGCAGTATTATTTATTATATCCATATTTATATTTGTTTCATTAAAAACAAGCTTAGATTTGCCCACCTGTCAGGTTTTAGACCATATGGGGCATGGCAGGTGTATCTGGAAATAACTCAGTATTTTGACCACACTTCATTATTATTGTTCATTTATTCGTTTGCTGGAAATTAGAACTGAATTTAGAAATGGTTTTAAAAACAAATATTTGCGCTTAACAAACTAAATTAATTATTTATAGGCTAATTGATGTCTGTGTGTAAAGGTTTCCCTATCAAGAGCGAAAGTGAAAGTGATCCATTATCTCTCATTCTCACGCAGTAGATGCTCTGTTTAACAGTTTTCTGTTAAAACACTGTGAACTGTTTGCTTGTGAAATGCTCAGTTTTTCCACTTAGACTTACTTTGCGTCCTGTAAATAGCGAATGCGCTTTTGGCGCAATGCAACTGACTCAAAGGGAATGGGAGATGAGACTCTGATTGGTTTATTCTCAAAACACACCTATAACTCATTAAAAAAATAAACTCAACCCTTTTAGACCATGCGCCACGCTGCAAAGCAGATTTCCCATCCGTAAATTAGCAAAAACACGTTCTGACACACCCTGAAAGCGTTTGCGCCCTGCGTTTTGCGCTCTGCGCATGGACCGTCAAAATAGAGCCCCTAAACTTTATAAGTTCTCTATAATGCATAATTATAAACATATGTGGACATATTGACTTTATGTCAGAGCATTATTTCTGACACACACCTTCTGGATCCTCTGTTGGTACTCGGCTGCTTTCCTCTTGAGCTCTTCGCTGGTCTGCCGGGACTCTCGCAGCTCCGTCTCGTACAGGTCACTGCGCCGGCGAGCGGCCGACAGATCCTCCTCCAGCTGCCGGATGGTCACCTGCATCTCCTCCAGCTGAGCGTGATACTCCTGAACACAGAACAACAACAATTAATTACGATAGCAATAATATTAACTATGGCAGCACGGTGGCTCAGTGTTGTCGCACTGTGGCCTCACAGCAAGACGGTCGCTGGTCAAAGCCTCGGTTTGACCTCAAGAATCATTGATTTCTGTCATTTGTATAAAGGAAATAGTTTCTGTTGCTGTTTCTTTCCTCTTTCTCGCTCCCCTTCCTTTATATATCCTTCTTCATGTGATGGATATGATATGGATATGATCTTTCATCAGCTGAGGAAGTTTAACCTGCCAAAGGAGCTGCTCGTGCAGTTCTACTCAGCTGTCATTCAATCATTCCTCTGCACTTCAATCACCGACTGGTTCGGCTCAGCTGCCAAAACCCACCTCTGTAGACTACAGTGAATAGTCCCGACTGCTGAACGAATCACTGGCACTACCCTTCCTACACTTCAAGAACTGTACTCTTCCAGAGTGAGTAAAAGGGCTTGCAAAATCACTCTGGACGCCTCGCACCCAGCACACCACCTGTTCGAAGTGTTACCTTCTGGTCGGCGCTTCAGAGCACCAAGAACAAAAACAGCCAGACACAGGAAAAGTTTCTTTCCTCAGGCCATCTACCTCATGAACAGTTAAATATTCCCCTACGGTGCATTAAACATGCGCCATACTTTCTCATACGCACTTTTACACAGCACCTTATATCAATATACAATGCAATACTTTCTCCATTCGCATTTGTACACAGCAACTTAACCTGTATATTTATAACAAATCTGTACATACAACTCAACATCCAGATTTCTTGACTAACTGCATCTCTGTTTAATGTTTATCATCTTTTTTCTCATTTTTATTTCGTGTTGTCACTTTATGTACACTGGAAGCTTCAGTAGCTAAAACAAATTCCTTGTGTGTGTGACGCACACTTGGCAATAACATTTAATTTACTCAATTAATATGTGTTTTAACAGTTTTTAGATAATAATTAGCCTGTTTACGTCCAAAAATACACGCATTTTCTATCTATTTTTAATATTCCAAACATGCTTAATGTAATCTTAATACTTCATTTGATTTAACTCAATTAATGTGTTTTAACAGTTTTTAGATAATAATTAGCCTGTTTACGTCCAAAAATACATGCATTTTCTATCTATTTTTAATATTCCAAACATGCTTAATGTAATCTTAATACTTCATTTGATTTAACTCAATTAATATGCGTTTTAACAGTTTTTAGATAATAATTAGCCTGTTTACGTCCAAAAATACATGCATTTACTATCTATTTTTAATATTCCAAACATGCTTGATGTAATCTTAATACTTCATTTGATTTAACTTAATTAATATGCGTTTTAAACAGTTTTTAGATAATAATTAGCCTGTTTACGTCCAAAAATACATGCAGTTTCTATCTATTTTTAATATTCCAAACATGCTTGATGTAATCTTAATATTTCATTTGATTTAACTCAATTAATATGCGTTTTAAACAGTTTTTAGATAATAATTAGCCTGTTTATGTCCAAAAATACATGCAGTTTCTATCTATTTTTATTATTCCAAACATGCTTGATGTAATCTTAATATTTCATTTGATTTAACTCAATTAATATGCGTTTTAAACAGTTTTTAGATCCAGGGGTTTTACATCTACAATTCCGTGACTTTTCCAAAACCGTCAGGTAAATATTCATGACCTAAAGTTTTATGTAATGTCTACGTACATGTGGTAAATAAGAAAAAATGCATGTTCAAATTTATTACAGCAAATCAAAATAAATGTGACAATCCATATCGTTTGTTTGTTTTATATCTGTAAAATAGTCTTTAGAAAATATCTTGTGAGATCATTTTTAGAAATGTTGGCTTCACAAGACTTATTGCAGTAAGAGATTGTTTCTGGACATGACACTCAAATGTATCTTGAATTACAATGAATGCAAGTGAGAGGTGAAGCTGAAACTGCAAGTTGCTTTTTGCCCTACACAGAGAAATTCACCTGATGGGACAGACATGGCAATTGTATTTGAAACGTACCCAATCTTATCATCTCAGATATATTCAAGCAAACAGATACGTTTTAAACCAATTTTCATGACTTTTCCGAGTTTATTTATTTTTCCAAAGCCTTTCCAGGCCTGGAAATGCCTTGCCAAAAATCCATAACCTTTCCAGATTTTGCAGGACCATATAAACTTGATTTAACTCAATTAATATGCATTTTAAACAGTTTTTAGATAATAATTACCCTGTTTACGTCCAACAATACATGTGTTCTGTGTTTCTGTTTTAATATTCCAAACATGCTTGATGTAATCTTCATATTTCATTTGATTTAACTCAATTAATATGTGTTTAAACAGTTTTTAGATAATAATAACCCTGTTTACGTCCAACCATACATGTGTTTTGTATTTTCCTTTAAATATTTCAATGTGGTTGGTCTAATCTTTACATTCGAATTGGCTTCACTTGAATAAAGTGTGTTCTAACAGTTTCAGGCAATGATAATAGTGCTTGTTGTGTGTGTTGTGCAAAGATCTTCTGTGGATTGACCTGCTGACAGGTTAATAAGGGTTTCTGAGAGTCAGACGCATTAGAGAATCAAACGAGCACTGAAATATAATGTGAACGATGACTGGCTGAGATTCTCTGTGAAGCCGGCGGGTCCTACAAGGTTAATTGTGCTGAGTTTAGAGGTCTGAGACCAACAGACTAGACATATTCAGACTCTTTACGTCATTTAAGAATAACAAAACACTTTCTCAAGCTGCCGTCACACTGGACTCTTCTCCCCATAGACTTCCATTCATACGCACGCGAATGCGTCAGACCGGAAACGCAAGCTCGTGCATCAAGTTTCGCAGTTCACTGCATTAGAAAGTTCAAGCTTTATGCACTCCGACTTGCGAAATCGCATCACTTGACTGCTTGAGACCAATCGAGGAGCAGAACATGACCTCTCTGGACAGGAATTTAATAATATGGAGCAATCGCTCGCTTTTTAAAATGTCTAATCATCATGTTTAATCCCGCCCTTTTTCACAAGCACTGCATGACAGTCAAGTTATTATTTGGTGTTTTTACAAGACCTCTGTCAGGTAGTGCATTTCCAATAAAAGTGTAGTGCTCCTTCAAGAACAGATGTGAGCAGGTCGAATTCTTTTTTAATATAGTCATAAAATCAGAAATGGCCATCAAGAGCCGCAGTGCAAACACAGCCTTAGTTTCACTTAGTAGAAGAGAACATTTCACAGATAAATGATGTAGCAGCTGCCAAATGACAGGACTGTGTTCTAGATGTTTGTTCAGACAGGCTGTGATCCACAATCGCGGTCTGAATGGCCTTCATCAAGTCTGTCATTTAAAGCCGCTCTAAGTGACTCTTAATGGAAAATGTCACTATTAAATGACAGACTTCAGAGAATTATGCATCCTGAAATATCACACCGCAGCAGCACTGCATCAGAGCAGACTTTAAGATATTAAACAATGAGACTAAAGAACATTTATGCATACTTTTTTTTTTGCATTGCAGTTTTAATGTACACTAGCTAGTTTGAATTATTGAAACCGTTTTGTATAACCCAGAATCCCCTATTAACAGACTTCAGCTAGCACAAAATGTACCTGCTAGTTATTATGCTGTGTTCACACCAAACACGAAACGTGCGGATAAATCGCGCTATTTGCGCATAATGCCTAGTTCACACTAGAGGATTTTAAGCCTGATTTGAGCCCGATTTGGAAGTTAACGAGCTCGCCGACAGATCGGGCTGTGATCGGGAAGAAATCTGCGGGTGCTCGGCGCTCGCCGCTCTTTATGTGTGAACTACTGAACAACGCATCAACGAGGCTCGCTGACGCGTCGCCGACACCTCGCAGACGGAAATCCAACATTCAGCATGCTAAATATTCCAGAGCAGTCGGCCGACTCAACCCCACGTGTGGTCAGATGTAGTGACGAGCTGCAGCCAATGAGAGAGCAGATCAGCATGAGCTGAATGAATGTGTGTTCAGGAGCTCAGCAGAAACATCTGTGATTGGTCAGAATGGGCATCGGTGCACTCGCTTCATTCTGCGTTAGCACAGACATGGGAGTAGGATATATTAACAGCGGAACTAGAATTCTGTAACTATTAGAATTATCATACTGCTCATTCTGACCGTTCTCATATAAAACGCCATATTGTCACAACATATTTACATTCAAAGCTATTATTGAGATATTAAAATTAAGCTTTGAATGTCTGGCATCATATTTAATGACACCATTACCCTAAAAATATCATCTTTTTTGCTAATACAGCCTATAAATATGTAGTTCAGATACTAGAACATGCAACGGTCTTGGCCTCGCTTTCATTCTCACTTTCAAACAGGAGCTATTTCACTGCACAGAATATGCTGTTTTGAAAGATATCTAAAGTAAATTGATGTTTTTGCCATCAGAAAGTTTTGTTTATGTTAGCAGGAAGTTGCCAGGCAAGAAAATGCACACATATTTAATTTTACATATGCAGTCATTTTGACCAATATGGTAATTTAAGGCAGAAATGCTCAGTTCTTTACTGTTTTGTAATAAAAAAAAATAACAATGTCAGAAAGAAATACACTGATAGTTAGAAAACGGCAGGGTGTTATAAATATGTTAGTTTTATTTCAAAGAGTTATAAAATTACAAAAATTAAAAACTCTCTGTGTATCTATCCACTGGAACCTTGCAGATGAGTGATTAATGCGCTGATAAATCAGCTGATTGACGATGTTTTTAAATGCTTCCTCCAAAGCTTGAAACGCTGTCAGTGATGTAATCAGCACACAAGCAGCAAATAGTGTTCAGCTTTTTCTGACGACTCCTCCCTCAAATTTTCATTGGCTGTGGTTTGGTAGCTTGAATGAGCTGATGGAGAATGAGTTGTTGTCAGATCATGTAGTGTGTGACCCCCCTCTTGTGGATCATTCACAGAGTGTTGCGTAGTGTGAACACCACAGAGATTAAAAGACACAAAGTCAGGTCATGTAGTGTGAACGGCACAGCGATCTGCCGATGTTTAAAATCCTGTAGTGTGAACCAGGCTTAAATTGCAGCGTGAACATTTGAGTTTACTCGCTTCAATCTGCTTCATTGGTGCGTTAAATTCACAATAGAACAGACGCAGATTCACGTGATGGGCTGGGCTTCTGTCTGCCCGGTGACTC
>NC_141025.1:2107500-2157500 GCF_052040795.2 Danio rerio | reverse complement strand
GTAAATTACATTAATGGTGAATTATTTTAGTAGAAAATTTAAGTTTGTAAGAGACTAAATGATCATATGCATTTGTTTATATGACAAAACATGTCTTTTTGACTCAAGAAGGTCCATACTGACTCCAAAGGCAGATACTGATAAGATCAGTCCTGGGGCCTCATGTATCAACGTGGCGTACGCACAAAAACTTTGCGTACGGCAGGTTTCACGCTCAGAATCGCTCACGTTTGGATTTACTAACAATGAACTGAACGTGGGAATGTGCGCAGCTCCACGGCAGCTTTATAGCTGGCGTACGCACATTTTTTGTGCGTGTCTGTTTTATTTCCATTGGCAACTCCTCGAGGCAGTTGTGTTAAATTCCTCTCTACAAAGTGTCTGAGCCTTGCAATGGCAGCTGTATGAGACGGGTTCATCTAGCAGGTATATAAGGTTTCCATACCATACAGTTGACCAGCCAAACATTAAAGCGCAATTTGCAGCGGTCGCCTGTTTTCCCAATGTAATCTGAGCGATCTACTGCACGCACATTGCTATAAAGACACTATCTGAAGATGAATTGGCATGCGTGAATCAGAAACATTTCCATTCAATAAATGTGCAAATAAAATATGATGCACAAACTTATTAGTGATTCCTACTTGTCTTTCTCGTGATAAATAGTAGGCAAAATCTGATATGTAGCGGGGGAAAAAAGAAAGAATTCATTAGACGCAGGATTCGAGCCGAGTTTATGCTCGAACATGTCAAAACATGTTGACCTGCGTCTTACAAGCTGCGCCACTGAGACTGTACGAGAAACTGCAACATTTTACAGCTATAAATCACACCATTTCTTGTTTAATTCACTCTCAGTGCGATGTTCAGACCCAACTGTGTTAACCGCATCAGCTAAACTCTTCCACTCTATTTTTTTTCTTTTGTTGTTAATTCCGGAGAACAAACTTGCTAATAACACCGCTTTTCTCCGATCTACCTCCGAAAGCAGCACCTCCAATTCACATTCTGTTCAAAGTTTCTCTTTTTGCTTGCTTTTGCCGTTGCTTTTTCGTTGGGTTTTGCCATTAGCATAGTCATTAGCATATTCATACGGGGGAGGAGGCAGGGAGGGGTTTTGTGCTCGTGCATGTTGCGCTCAGTTTCACGTTCATTCGGATGTACAAAAGAATATGCGTGAGATTCGGCGTACGCAGTGTTTCATACATCTGAATTTTTTTCTGCGTACGCACATTTACAGCTTTGTGCGTACGCAATGTTTTAGTAAGATTTCCACGCAAGTCTTCGTACATGAGGCCCCTGGTGTGTGGACTTTGGGGGTTTTATGATGTGGTTACATGTTGATTGGTCAGTTTGACTGTCTCAGCGTTTGGGCTTTAGTCACATGGTCAAGAAAGATACAAAATAGGTGTAAAACTCTGCTCTGTCTCTTTTCCTGGCCTCTCTTTTCTATCTCTGCACTCTCCTCCTCTAAAGTCTATCTTCACTGACTCTACTGCAGTCAGGCTAACTTCTGGGCCTGCTCTGTTTGTCTCTCTCTCTCCCTCTGTGTCTCTCCTTCTACCTCTGGTCGCTTAATTTTACATGTAAGCTGGGAACAATTTATATCACATGTTCTATCATTTCATGTTTTATCATTTTGTAACTAATTCAGTTGTAACCATAGCAAATTATTGTCATTAGATCATCTAATTTTCAAGTATTTGTGAATTAATTTAACATCAACATTTAACTGTTCCATATTGCAATACAACATAATCACATAATATCAGCGCTCTCCCACATTTATAGCTATTAACACTGCACTTATTTAAGGTTTTGGTCTGAGATTGCAGAAGAATGATTTGACTAGAAATGTACAGTTTTACCATCATGCTGATCACTTTTTAGTCGCTCAGCAGAACTACAGTTCAAACCGCTGTGGTTAAACCCATTCTTACAAGTTAAAGTCTCCTAATTATGCCATTTAAAATGTTGCTCATTTTGCTTTGAAGGTCTCCTAAAAACACTCACAGGCCACTTTTTCAGGTATGCCTGTCCAACTGTTCGTTAACGCAAATGTCTAATCAGCCAATCACATGGCAGCAGCTCAATGCATTTAGGCATATAGACATGGACAAGACGATCTGCTGCAGTTCAGAGCGAGCATCAGAATGGGGAAGAAAGGGGATTTAAGAGACTTTGAACGTGGCATGGTTGTTGCTGCCACACGGGCTGCTCTGAGAATTTCAGAAACTGCTGATCTACTGGGATTTTCACGCACTGCCATCTCTAGGGTTTACAGAGAATGCTCAGACAAAGAGGAAATATTAAGTGAGCGGCAGTCCTGTGGGCGCAAATGCCTTGTTGATGCCAGAGGAGAATGGCCAGACCGGTTCCAGCTGATAGAAAGGCAACAGTAACTCAAATAAGCACTCGCTACAACCGAGCTCTGCAGAAGAGCATCTCTGAACACACAACACGTCCAACCTTGAGGCGGATGGGCTACAGCAGCAGAAGAGCACACCGGGTGCCGCTCCTGTCAGCTAAGAACAGGAAACTGAGGCTACAATTCACACAGACTCACCAAAACTGGACAATAGAAGATTGGAGAAACGTTGCTGCTCTGATGAGTCTCCATTTCTGCTGACACATTCAGATGCTCGGGGCAGAATTTGGCCTCAACATCATGAAAGCATGGATCATCCTGCATTGTATGGGGGATACTTTATGGGGGAGATTTTATTGGCACACTTTGGGTCCGTTAGTACCAATTGAGCATGGTGTCAACACCACAGCCTACCTGAGTATTACTGCTGACCATGTCCATACCTTTATGAGCACAGTGTCTTCATCTTCTGATGGCTACTTCCAGCAGGATAACACAGCATGTCATAAAGCTCAATCATCTCAGACTGGTTTCTTGAACATGACGATGAGTTCACTGTACTCAAAAGGCCTCCACAGTCACCAGAGCTCAATCCAATAGAGCAGCTTTGGGATGTGGTGGAACGGGAGATTGGCATCATGGATGTGCAGCCGACAAATCTGCAGCAACTGTGTGATGCTATCATGACAATATGGACATTATGCGCAATTTCTATTTTTAAAAGTCAAAGCGGGTCCAACCCGGTACTAGTAAGGTGTACCTAATAAAGCGGCCAGTCTTCTCTGAAAGTAATCATCTGTCCATTAGCCATTAGTGTTTGAGCTGCTGAAGATATTGTCAGCATAGACTAAGAGGATTATAGATGTGGAGTTTTAGATGAACAGCGACAGGAGCCACATAGACTGACAGAAGCATCAAGCACACACTCACACTGAAGCACACATGACCAGCACTGACAACACAGCTGTAGCTCCGCCCTCTTCCGAAAAGAGCACAATCTCATTTGCATTTAAAGCGACAGTCACCAAAGCACCACAATTAGGAGCCTAAAGGGTCAGTTTCAGAGAGCTGGAGAACATTTTCTGTAAGTTATTTTACATCTTGTAAAAAGAGGCATGATAGGTCTCCTTTAATATGCATTAAAAATCTAAAGCGCACACTCAGACTTGCAGTAGAAGACATGTACTCATGTAACACAATCCCTGACAGGCCATTACACTAAACAAATGACTACATGTGTAGAAAAAGAACAGCAATAAACCTGGAAACCGAAGAAGAAACAATGCAGGAAAAGCAACATGATGGGCTTGTGGAGGAACTTAATGATGTGTGATGACTAGCAATTAGCCGGCGTTAAGACGAGTCTCCTCAGCGTGTGCTCAATTACAGACTCGGCATATGAACGGCTAATAAAGTCCAGCTAATAGAGGAACTGCTGGACGGGAAATAAGACTGATATGAAGTTCATAAAACCATATGTGCGTGACTCTTGTGAAGCGTGCACTAGCTCACCTGCTCCTTGATCTCCTGGAGTTTGTTGCTTTGTTCTCGGATGTCATGGAGAAGCTGAAGTGCTTTATCATCTTCCTGTGACACTTCAACACGGGCCTGCTCCAGACTCCGCTTCAGACTCTACACACACAGAAACACACACACACAAGTCAAGTCCTGTCGTGACAGATCAGTGTATTGCCATTTGTGGATTGTTCCTTAGCTTTTCAGAAGGCGCTCTAGGCTAATGTGTAAAACACAGTGGATGGTGCTCTAAGCTAGTTTTTAAACAGCAGACAGTGCTCTAGGCTAGATTAAAACAGTAGATAGTGCTCTAGGCTAGTTTATAACAGTAGATGACCCTCTAGGCTAGTGTTTAACATGCAACAGAAGGCGCTCTAGGCTAGTGTTTAATAGCAGACGGCGCTCTAGGCTAGTGTTTAACAGCAGACGGCACTCTAGGTTAGTGTTTAACAGTAGATGGTGCTCTAGGCTAATGTTTAACAGCAGACAGCGCTCTAGGCTAGTGTTTAACAGCAGGCGGTGCTCTAGGCTAGTTTTTAACAGCAGACGGCGCTCTAGGCTAGTGTTTAACAGTAGATGGCGATCTAGGCTAGTGTTCAACAGCAGATGACGCTCTAGGCTAGTGTTTAACAGCAGACGGCGCTCTAGGCTAGTGTTTAACAGCAGGCGGTGCTCTAGGCTAGTTTTTAACAGCAGACGGCGCTCTAGGCTAGTGTTTAACAGCAGATGGCGCTCTAGGCTAGTGTTTAACAGCAAACGGCCATCTAGGCTAGTTTTTAACAGCAGACAGTGCTCTAGGCTAGTGCTTAACAGCAGACATTGCTCTGCACTAGCGTTTAACAGCAGACGGCGCTCTTAGCTAGTGTTTAATAGCAGATGATGCTCTAGGCTAGTTTTTCACAATTGATAGTGCTCTAGGCTAGATATATTATATTATAACATATTATATATTATACCAGCAGATGGCGCTCTAAGCTAGTTTATAACAGTAGATGGTGCTCTAGGCTAGTTCATAACAGTAGATGGTGCTCTAGGCTAGTTCATAACAGTAGATGGCGCTCTAGGCTAGTGTATAACAGTAGATGGCGCTCTAGGCTAGTGTATAACAGTAGATGGTGCTCTGGGCTAGTTTATAACAGTAGTTGGCGCTCTAAGCTAGTTTTTAACAGTAGATGGAGCTCTAGGCTAGTTTATAACAGTAGATGGTGCTCTAGGCTAGTTCATAACAGTAGATGGCGCTCTAGACTAGTGTTCAACATGCAACAGATGGCTCTCTAGGCTAGACATTAACAGCTGACTGTGCTCTAGGCTTGCTTTTAACAACAGATGGCGCTCTAGGCTGGTTTAAACAGCAGATGGCACTCTGGGTTAATGTTTAACAGTAGATGGTGCTCTAGGCTAGTTTATAACAGCAAATGGCACTCTAGGCTGGTGTTTAATAGCAGATGGCGCTCTAGGCTAGTTTATGAACAACAGATGACACTCTAGGCTAGTGTTTACCAGCAGTCGGTGTTCTAGACTAGTTCTAAACAGCAGACAGTGCTCTAGGCTAGATTATAACAGTAGATGGTGCTCTAGGCTAGTTCATAACAGTAGATGGTGCTCTAGACTAGTGTTCAACATGCAACAGATGGCACTCTAGGCTAGAGATTAACAGCTGACTGTGCTCTGGGCTTGCTTTTGACAACAGACGGCGCTCTAGGTTGGTTTTAACAGCAGATGGCGATCTAGGCTAGTTTTTACCTGCAGACAGCACTCTGGGTTAGTGTTTAACAGTAGATGGTGCTCTAGGCTAGTTTATAATAGCAAATGGCACTCTAGGCTGGTGTTTAATAGCAGATGGTGCTCTAGGCTAGTTTATGAAGAACAGACGACACTCTAGGCTAGTGTTTAACAGCAGGCGGTGTTCTAGACTAGTTCTAAACAGCAGACAGCGCTCTAGGCTAGTGTTTAACAGTAAATAGCACTCTAGGCTAGTGTTTAACAGTAGATGGCGCTCTAGGCTAGTGTTTAACAGTAGATGGTGCTCTAGGCTAGTTTATAACAGTAGATGGCGCTCTGGGCTAGTTTATAACAGCAGATGGCGCTCTAGGCTAATGTGTAACAGCAGATGGTGCTCTAGGCTAGTTTATAACAGTAGATGGCGCTCTGGGCTAGTTTATAACAGCAGATTGCGCTCTAGGCTAATGTGTAACAGTAGATGGTGCTCTAGGCTAGTGTTTAACAGTAGATGGCGCTCTAGGCTAGTGTTTAACAGTAGATCGCGCTCTAGGCTAGTGTTTAACAGTAGATGGCGCTCTAGGCTAGTGTTTAACAGTAGATGGTGCTCTAGGCTAGTGTAACAGTAGATGGTGCTCTAGGCTAGTGTTTAACAGTAGATGGTGCTCTAGGCAAGTGTTTAACAGTAGATGGTGCTCTAGGCTAGTTTATAATAGTAGATGGAGCTCTGAGCTAGTTTATAACAGCAGATGGCGCTCTAGGCTAATGTGTAACAGCAGATGGCACTTTAGGCTAGTGTTTAACAGCAGATGGCGCTCTAGGCTAGTGTGTAACAGCAGATGGCGCTCTAGGCTAGTGTGTAACAGCAGATGGCGCTCTATGCTAGTGTTTAACAGCAGATGGCGCTCTAGGCTAATGTGTAACAGCAGATGGCGCTCTAGGCTAGTGTTTAACAGCAGATGGCGCTCTAGGCTAGTGTTTAACAGCAGATGGCGCTCTAGGCTAGTGTTTAACAGCAGATGGCGCTCTAGGCTAGTGTTTAACAGCAGATGGCGCTCTAGGCTAGTTTATAACAGCAGATGGCGCTCTAGGCTAGTGTTTAACAGCAGATGGCGCTCTAGGCTAGTGTTTAACAGCAGATGGCGCTCTAGGCTAGTGTTTAACAGCAGATGGCGCTCTAGGCTAGTGTTTAACAGCAGATGGCGCTCTAGGCTAGTGTTTAACAGCAGATGGCGCTCTAGGCTAGTGTTTAACAGCAGATGGCGCTCTAGGCTAGTGAGTGCTTCTATAGTCCTCCTCTAGGGTTCTTACATTTTAGGGTTCTTTCTTTTTCAAAGTCAAGCTCAATCCCTCTGCAAGTGCTTTCCTGGTGTATTTTCAAACTGTTTAAACATTTTACAATTGTGGCAAATCACATATCTACAAACTTCATCACATTATAACAGAAGGTGTGTTAGAATACACTACGATATATACAGCATGTTTGTTGGCCCCAGCCCAACACTGAACTACTGTCATTTACTCTCTTAAATGTCATTTACTCACATCTTAAATGTCATCTTTTATCGTAACTGTATATATATATTTTAGTTTTAAGCATTATTCACGCGTGGAGTGATCATCTTCATGCATTGTTCATCCAAAAGCAAAACGATTCATTTAAATAGATAACTATTTTTGCCTCTATTGAAAAATCATTTATTATGAAAGCAACACAATTACATTTTTGAGCATATCAAATCACTTTTAAAGCCTAAACAATATTAGAATCTTTAAGGATTTCCTGCAAGTTCTGATCCTGCACATGAGGCCAAGCACACTGAAGCCAGACAGTGTGAGGATCAGCACTAGAGTATTGTTATGTGTGGTGTTTTTGTACTCACGCTGCATTCAGTGATGTAGGTGGCGAGGTCTTGCTCCAGGATGCTCCTCTGCGTCTCTGAGGCTTTGAGCTCCACATCTTTCTGCTGGAGGACTGACTCCAGATCAGTCATTTTACGCTGAAACCGCGAGATCTCCTGCTCCATCTGAGCGGCCACAAACACAAGCACCAGGTCTAAATGCATTTTACAGCAGCGCTCCGACAACACAACCATCACCTCAGTATATCAGATTATGAGATGTTGTTGAGTGATAATATTTCTTTAAAAAATGCTATTTTGTTAGCTATGTTTTTAGATCATTTATTAATGTAATGATATTAAAATAAACAGGTAAAGATATTTTTAAGAACTAATTAATTGTAATTCAGACTAAAAACGGTACTGAGTGTTGAGGTGCACACATTTAGTCTTGAAAACACTGTGAATGTGTCAAAACCTCTGCAGATATTCTGACTCTGATTGGCTGTTGTCATTTTCCCGCCTTTGAGTTCAGCTTTGGACTCCAGCCAATAGCAGAACAGCAACTACTAGGTAGGTGGGGCTAAAGATAGTACAGCCCGATCTGATTGGTCAAACTTAAATTACACTTATTTTTTGCATTGGTTGTTTATCGTACATGTCTGCAATACGTATATTGCATATAATATTATCTCGATTACAATCGTGATATATTTTGCAGCCCAACACTCAACTATGATGGGAACCAAATAAGTGACTCTCAATTAAAGCTTAGAGCTGCACTGAGGATTCTCATTTAGACAAAGCAATATTCAGTGTAAAGTTTTATCTAGTATAAATATGGCTTTGCAACATGACATCTCAGTATACTGTTTAACCAATCAACTCTAATACTAGTAACGTCACCAAATAACAATAAAAACCAATGGCTTTAAAACCACAGCAACAAAAAAATTGCTAAAATGTCTCTAAACAGACCCCTTAGTTTTTCAAGTTTTTTTTTGCTATAGAAATGATTGATGTTGTGGTGGTAATTCCCAAAAATTTGCGAACAATTTTGCGAATTACCATATTAGGCATCCTACGTGTACATACGTATTTATATTATGGTGGGCATAGATCACTTTTTTAAATCTAGATTAATCTCGGAATTAATCTAGATTAAAAAGGCTCATTTGAATTCTGCCGAAAGCACTGAGAATGTGTGCTGCCCAAATACTAAGTCTTTGAGAACGGGTTTCTCAAGCCAGGTGGCGCATTAGAGCAGGTGCTCATCTCCTGTTTCCAAAATGCATCACAAACTGCTTGAGGAACTGTTCTACTGTGATAATTGTTGATGAAAATAAATGATGTTCAATAAGATGTACTTGTGTTTACTCACTGTTTATTCAGGTAAACATGAAGTTGAACTGTCGGCCTACATAAGCTCCAAACAGCCATTTTTGATCCCCTTAATGCGACTAAAGTCATCACTGAACTGAACAGAAATGGCATTAAGACATGGAGTATGCAGGCACACACACTCACATCGTGAAATGCGAAAGTTTTTCTTATCATTTTGCATGCGTTATTAAATTCCATAACACTCTCACCAGTCCTTAACCCTTATTTGCGTCTAATACCCCAGTTTGTCATGGGGGCATGAATGAAATGTTTATGAGCTAAAGTGTTACATCCGCCCTAAAATATTACATCCGTATACATCCGCCCTAAAATATCAAAGTGAAAGCCACCATAGCTTGAGTAGAATAGACCCTGCTCCCAAACCAGCTTTGAGAATAGATTAACGGCCATATTTTTTTTTTTATCGTGCGATAAGAGTCTCACGTTAATGCTGATAACGGCCCACCACTAATATATATACATTGACACATGTAAAAAAAAATATATATATATAAAAAAAATAATAATAATATATATATATATATATAAAATTATATATATATATATATATATATATATATATATATATATATATATATATATATATATATATATATGTATATATATATATATATATATATATATATATATATATATATATATATATATATATACATACATATACATACATACATACACACACACACACACACACATTTATATATATATATATATATATATATATATATATATATATATATATATATATATATATATAAGGGATGCCACGGTTCCTAATATAATATTGAACCGTTCGGTATGACCTCCACAGTTCAATACGTGCTTGTGATTTGCGGTTTTCTCGGTTTTGCGTTTACATAATTTTTGTGCGTTTTATATCTCCCTGAATTGACTGTGTGTGCCTGTAAGTCCATGAGCTGAGATGAGGAAACTCCTCCCCGCGAGTAAATATCCAATCACTATGCTCTAAAGTTAGGGGGCGCTTGACCATCATTCCACACTTTAACATGGTCAGCGGTGGTAAAGTTTGGTTTAGGCAGGAGTACAAGGAAGCGCAGGCGAAGTGAGGCAACAGTATGAGAAAGCGCCTGCGTTTTTCAAATCTGCAGCATGAGGACATTTCAGTTTTGCCGGTAAGTATAATGCCAATAAAAGAAAGAACGGTGAACAAAAAATAACTGTGCGAGCATTGATTTACACGTATAACCATGCCTGCACATCTGCAGCGCATCACCCAGCAATATCACTGTCTGAAGCAGGAGAGCAGAGAAGGTAATAAAGTCCTCTAAATAGCAACAATCCCTCGCTGAATCTATCAAGCAAACATACCCAACTGGCTCCAAGAGACACATAAAATAACAAAGGCAGTGCGGGTGATTACTGCTGGAGATTTGCAGCCGTTTTGGGTGATTGGAGATGTGGGCTTTTGTCATCTTATAAAAGCACTCGATCCGCATTACAGACTACAGTCTCGCATTTTTCCAGCACCGAGGTAATGAAGCTGGTTTATTTATGTTTACTGAAGTACAAATATGTTTATTTGAAATGGCCAATTCATCTTTATTAACTTCACATGTGTGTTTATCTTCAAAGTGTTGGATTTTACGTGTTCCCCAGTTTGTACATGGACTCCCAGCAGCTGTGAGATTTCAGTGTTCATTTTGGATACAATACTCTAGGCACTACTGTACTTTTCTTGGCTTTTAAAGGGTCACGAAACACCAAAACACATTTTTTGAGCTGTTGACAGTGGTATATGTGTCCCACACTGCTAAAAACACTATTAGGACACCTATATTTCACTAAAAAGTGTAAATTGGTTGTTTTTGCGTTATTTCAAGCAAATTCGTACTTCCGGTTTGAAACGAATTTTTGAAGCTGCGTCACGGTCATGACATAATAGTGTGTATTCCAGCGTGCAGACTGGGCGTCTGTGCCAGAGTGTGTCTTATTACGTCTTACAGTGTGCTGCATTAATGCATGAG
Source organism: Danio rerio (assembly GCF_052040795.2). Taxonomy (NCBI): domain Eukaryota; kingdom Metazoa; phylum Chordata; class Actinopteri; order Cypriniformes; family Danionidae; genus Danio; species Danio rerio. The sequence continues at coordinate 2,146,668 of NC_141025.1, read as the reverse complement.
TAAGGCTTGGTTCAAACCAATCAGCGCGCTCTATTGTGCAACTTCATTAATATTCATTACTGTCACAGTGTTTAGACGACAGAGACGCCACGTTGTGTTGGCAAAACAAGCGTGAAGTGTTGTTTTTATAGTTTGCTGCAGTGAAGTTTTGTTTTCATTTTCTCTCTGTGAGAGCGCAGCTTTAGTCACGTGTGGATTAACAGTGTACGCGACGCTCGACAACAATAACTTACGTGTCTAAGGAGGATTATTGTTTACCTGAGAGCTGTTCTCATCTGCAAACGCTGAGATCCGGATTCGCTTGTAGTATTCTCTCCATAAAGACGCGGCTCTAGTTGCTGGTGATTGTCCTGTCTCTACAGATTTGGTAAGTGAGCGACCAGTGCTCTTTGTTTATTCAGTTTGTTCGTATCTAACAAACTATTGCACCGAGTGCAAACATGTTAGCACTACAACCAAACTTTAACCTCGTGTAGGGTTTTTACCGCATTTAGAGATCGGAATAACACACGCGGCTTTCTGACGCTACCTGCCGTGTGCATCTAAGTTTCTGGGAAATGCGGAGGTTTTTTTCTCTCATTCGCCGTGCGGTATCAAACATTGCATGAAAAATACACGCTTAGAGCAGATCCTCGAATCAAATATCTCGTGTGTCGCGAGGGGCATGAATGAATTCCCTGAATGAAAGAGCCAAACTGCAGTTAAAGTCCAGCATTTAATAATTTGGCAAATAATTCGACTACAGATGTCCATGTAGGTTAAACAGCATCACTTTCTCGTGTGTGTGTGTGTGTGTGTGTGTGTGTGTGTGTGTGTGTGTGTGTGTGTGTGTGTGTGTGTGTATTTTGACTGAAACTCGCGCGTGCCCAAATAGACACTCCCACACCATCCCACTTTTCTTCCTCCGACACTCCCCCCTAAACAGAGCTGGACACGCCCACTTTTCTGACTTTTTCCAAAGTAGAGGTGTGAAAACACCCTGCTGAAACGAGGGGGTTTCATGGCCCTTTAAGTAAAACAAAATGAGTATTGCAATAAATAATTTTTACTTTTTTCCTCCTTAACCTCTTACTGTTCCTATTGCCTATAGAATAAAAAAACACACGTGTCAAGCCATGAGAACCGAACCTAAAACAGCCCAGAACCGTGGGCTAACTGTATTGTTGCATCCCTAATGTATATGTTTATGTGTATATATATATATATATATATAATCATTAATAGACAATGTACACAGCATCTGATCTATAGCTAAAAGAATGAAGACTGAATGAAGATCAAAACAACATGTGAATCAAAAGTCCATTCAATAAGCAAAAGATTCGTCTCCAAAATGATTTGCGTCAAAAAAACGAATAAACCGACTTGTGGTGATACTTTTGAAACTTGTTTGCACAAACTAAGAGATGAGCCTGAAATATTTTCTGTGCTGCAATTTTACAATAAGGATATTCTAGTTTATTAGTTGAGGGTTTATTGATTGATTGCTATCTGTCGGTGCTCTTACCTTGTGACATTTGTCTTGAGTGTCTTGCAGTTCTTTGCTTTTGAGGTGCAGTTTTTTTTCCATGGAGTTGGTCTTGGCAGGAGAGTTGAGTCCTGCGCCGACCGACCTGACCAAACACACAACAACAAACCTTTATTAGAAACACAGCAGAAACCGGGTACACTTTGCTTCAACCCTATTGGTTGTCATGTTTCATGTGTTATGCTGGAATCATCGGCCTCTCTGCTCAGGAAACATCTGATTGGTTTCTCTTTCCTGATTGGCATACAATATTTTAAAAGGTGTGAGACGACTTGCTTGGTGGCCATCTTTGTTTTGGCCACTCTTGCTTGGTGTGCAGAGCTGTTTATGTGTTGGAGAATGTGATTTGGGCTACACGGTGGCTCAGTGGTTAGCACTGTGGTCTCACAGCAAGAAGGTCGCTGGTTCGAGCCCCGGCTGGGTCAGTTGGCATTTCTTTGTGGAGTTTGCATTTTCTCCCCGTGTTGGCATGCATTTCCTCCAGGTGATCTGGTTTTCCCACAGTCCAAACACATGCGCTATAGGGGAACTGATCAACTAAATTGACTATAGTATATGAATGTGTGTGAATGAGTGTATGGGTGTTTTCCAGTACTGGGTTGCAGCTGGAAGAGCTTCAGCTGTTTAAAACATATGCTGGAATAGTTGGTTACTTGAGTTACTGTTGCCTTCCTATCAGCTGGAACCAGTCTGGCCATTCTCCTCTGACCTCTGGCATCAACAAGGCATTTGCGCCCACAGAACTGCCGCTCACTGGAAATTTCCTCTTTGTCGGAGCATTCTCTGTAAACCCTAGAGATGGTTGTGTGTGAAAATCCCAGTAGATCAGCAGTTTCTGAAATACTCAGAGCAGCCCGTCTGCCACCAACAACCATGCCACGTTCAGTCACTTAAATCCCCTTTCTGATGCTCGCTTTGAACTGCAGCAGATCGTCTTGACCATGTCTACATGCCTAAATGCAGTTGAGGCCATGTGATTGGCTGATTAGAAATTTGCGTTAACGAGCAGTTGGACAGGTGTACCTAATAAAGTGGACAGTAAGTGTACTTAGTCAGTAATTTTTAACTTTCAACCAGCAGTTTTACCTTACTAAAACACGCACATGTTGATTTAGGTGGTTTATGAGGACTCTCCATAGGCGTAATGTATTTTATACTGTACAAACTGCGTATAATATGGCCTTACTGCAGCCGTAACAATAAACCCAACACTCAAAATAAAAAAAATTAAGTATAATTTTCATCAGTTTGGAATTACGAAGACACAACACATGTCCTCATAAACAGCCTTAATGCTGTAATACCTACAGTAGGTCATACCCATGTCATAATACAAATGTGTGTCCTCATAAACCTCAAAAACCAATCCACACACACACACACACACACACACACACACACACACACACAAACACACACACACACACAAACACACACACACTCTCACAAACACACAAACACACACACACTCTCACACACACACAAACACACAAACACACACACACACACACACACACACACAATGTAAAGTGTCTGCTCATCCTTACACATTAATTACACACTCCATTAATTTCATGTGAGTTCATTATTCATTCCAAACATGAGAACATCATCCTTATGTGCCGCTCAATAATTAACAAGACATGAATTAGACGTGCAGGAACCTCATCTGAAAAGCTCTACAAGGAACATCAGCTTCTCTTCAATAACACAGGCTGGACGTGTCAGAAAAGCACAACTGAACACCATAATAAAAAGTGATCAACGTTATACATTTCAGAGATTGGATTGAGGGATATTTATCGTAACATAACTCCAGCAATTCAGCATTTTCTCCAGTTCAGCTCATTAACAGGGACAGATCGCTGTGACAATCCTTGAGTTGGCGTCGTCTTTTATAATAATAATATAATGAATCTGTCTTGCTCAGAGATCTGAACTAAGATCTGTGTCGCCGCCATTAGACATCGGCTCATTACAGCTGAAAGTGCTGAGGAGGGAAACGCACGCACGCACACACACACACACACACACACACACACACACACACACACACACACACACACACACACACACACACACACACACACACACACACACACACACACACACACACACACACACACACACACACACACACACACACACACACACACACACACACACACACACACACACACACACACACACAGCTAAACTGCTGATTATACCAGAACTCAAACTAAGCCGGAGGGAAATTAAACCTCTGCTTGGTTTACATACACATTTGTTTGTGTGTCAACTAGGGTTGTAACGGTATGAATTTTTTACGGTATGATAATCGTCTAAAACAATACCACGGTTTGACGGTTTCGCGGTATACGGTATGTTACAAATGTTACAAAATAATAGAACAGTGAAGCAAATTAGACTTTTTCCAAATAATATATTTTTAGTTACTATAAACAACACCACTTACAATGAACAAATAAAAAAATAAGAAAATAATAAATAATGTGTCAAAGTCCAAATAAAGTCCAAATAAACATGGTGCAAATCCTCAGTAAAAAATAGATATAAATATTTACTATACTATAAATAGTTACATAACGAAACTAGATTCAATATGGATCATCCTCAGGTTTTATGTGCCAGCATGGATATGGTTGTCTGTGGATATGGATTTGGATGTGGTTTTCTGCAATGCAGACAAACAGCTGCACCTTCATTTGCGTCTTTTGAAAACAGCAAGAGCAGCAGTTCGTCTTTGCTGTGTCACTGTTTTGTCATGTTTCTGTGCTGCTGTGCATGCAAAAGTACTTAGTATGAGAATTATTTCATGCAAAACTTTTTTTTTTGCGTTTTATTTAGCCGCGCATAAATGTATGCCTGTCTCTCATTCCGTGTTGTTCAAAAAGCTCATGTTGGTCCACAAACAAAAGCGAAACCTATGCTTATTGGTTGTGATATAGCGAGTTTAAACCAATCTGGGCATGGAGGAGGGACAATGCATCAATGTATCATGTCTGGTTTGTCCGGAGACACAGTGACGAGCGTTTCTTTGTCAAATCAGCGTTGTCAAATTTTGATGACGTAACCGCACTCATTCCGGAGCCGCGAATGTTATACATATGTGATACAGCACTGGAAAGCTGAGATTCTCTTCTTTATGCCAATCTTTGAATTGTATGAATCGGATCAGCGGATCAAAAGTTATTAAACATTTAAGAGCAATACTTATTTTTAGCCGCGGGCGGCTGTCTCGGTCTTTAAAGGTTAAAACCGTTGATATGCAATTGTTCATGGTATGATAATCGTGCACGTTCAAATCGTGGTAGACCGTCATACCGGTATATTGTTACAACCCTAGTGTCAACTTGCACGTTTTGACACCAAATTAATGCAGTTTCCAAAGTTTTGCTCGGTCACAATCACGCATTGAAACACTTGAATTAACCTGTGCTCTTTCACTGGTGTATGTAATGTGGTCACGTAATAAAAGAAAGCTTCATTTTACAACAAATCGTGAGGACATTAAACCACACATGACATGATGTGAAAAAAGATGTGTTTTGTGCAAGAGTCAACATGCAGCTGTAAATAAATAATTAGATATTTCATGAAAAAAACAGACGGCTGGACCTACACTGGCCTTAAGGTTCGGTTTGGTTACGATTATCATGCCATCGATTCGCTCCAATTCAATATCTCGGTGCATCATGATGCATTGACAATGCTTTCCATACACAGTTTTATATTTTACGTCACAGCACAAGAATTCTAGTATTAAAATGAATAAGAACATTTATTTAACCCACCAGTCCTACTGCAGCCAAACCGGTGTGAGCGAGAATTGAACCGGCGACTCTTTGTATAAGAGTCTGTTGCTCTAACAAGGGGGCTAAAGACCATGGGCTATAAGCCCCTTTCACACAGTGATACCGGTAAATAAATGGAAAATTTCCGGAACGACTTTACCAGTAAATTCAAAAAAGCGCTGTTCACACAGGCGAGGACGTTACAAAAAGAGGAAAAGAGCATTCACACATCCATTCCAAAATAGCGGTAAATTCTGACATCATTCACCACAAATGAACTGTAAACGGCTGCGCTTGTATTTGTAAACATTTGACTTCATCACAAACTCTGTGGATGATCAGTATTGAGAACAACTTTGATGAAAACATATAGAGAAACACTTTCGCATGTCGAGATGTACATGATATGTGTGTGTGCTTTCATGGGTAACGTTACACGCAAAGCTTAAAAGTAAACACACAACGGCTTATCATAAGCATCTTATCGATAATTATTTACACGGTTGGCATTAAGATGAACATATAAACAATATCTGACTAACCTCTAGCAGCTAAATGTGTCTGGTAAAATATTCAAAGGCTTTTATTTTTATAAACGTGAATGCTTCTGACTGTTGTGATTGGCTAAAGCAGACGTCTCACGTCAGCACGTTCTAGACGTGCACGCGCTCTTTCCGGTAATCTTCCTTCTGCATTCACACAGCGCAGCATTCCGGCAAATTACCAGTAATCTTACAACTTTTCTAACTGGAAAATAGCCAGAACGAATTTACCGGTATTTTCAAAAAGGGCCTGTTCACACATACACACCTTTCCAGAAAATTGCTGGTAATTTTCCGGAAAGGTCTGTATGTGTGTAAGGGGCTATTGTGTCTGTCGCTAAAGCACATTAAGAGGTGAGAGAGTGAGATTAACCTGCATAACACTTCACTAGCCGGCCTCTGTTACACTCACCCCCTAAACCGCAGTCTAATCCCGGACGAGCCCCCACATGTAACCCACTGATCCTACTGCAACCAACCCAGTCAGAGTTGGGATTAAATCAGCGATTCTTTGTATGGTCGTCGGTTGCTCTAACAAGGAGGTTAAAGACCAAGTGCTCTCGTGTCTGTCGCTAGAGAGCCTAGATTGATTACATTCTTCCCCCTAAACCTCACTCCCATCCCGGAAAAGACCCCAAGTGCAACCCACCAGTCCTACTGCACCCAACCCATCTCATTTGACACTGAACCAAATGAGATACATGACATCAGTACGTAATCACCGGTTAGAATCTATTACTGAATTGATACCGAATTGTTTGTGTCTGCATTGCGGTGCACCGTAGAAACAACTGATCTTGACACCCCTACTGTGCTGCATAAATCAAAAAGTGTCAGATGATGAAAGAAAGGATCATCCATGAATCAGTTTGAATTCTACACAGCCGTCCTATCCTATTGGTTTTAATACAGGACGCTGCATAGCAATTTTGCATTCTAACTAATTGTAATGGTTTTTTATATTCAAATTCATAGAAACTGGTATCCCTTAACTCAAGTTTACTACATCAGTAACATGATCCAGCAATAAATAAAATAACTAATGCATTTATGTGCATCTTTTTTATGTTTAAGTACAGTTGAAGTCAGAATTATTCGTTATTAATTATTCATTAATTACCCTAACCTGCCTAGTTAACCTAATTAAGCCTTTAAATGTCACTTTAAGCTGTATATGCTTATTTCACGCGGCCGCCACGCTGAAAAAAATTCTGTCTGCACAATTGTTGCAAACAATTTATTTGTGTTGAATTTAAACCAATTAAATTTAGTAATGTTCAACTTAATTTGTTTATTTAAATTCAGCCCAAATAAATTGTTTACGAGCCCTTAACTTAAAATGTTTTAGTAAATCCAAGGAATCAAGTCAAGTCAAGTCAAGAGTTTTATTTATCACATACATAGTAATAAAAAGTATGACCAGCAGTGAATAGGTCAGGTCCGCTCCAGAGACAGTGCAAGTATAGATAAATGAAAATTAAATAATAATGAAAAAAATATGTGCAAAAAAATTATACAAGGTAATGAGAATAGCAGCAATATGAGGTAGCTTATAGGTATAACTAACACAGCGACATATACGTAAAATCAAGTGATGTATAACACCGAGTTAGAATTTAGCAGCCTGATGGCTTGGGGAAAGAAGCTCCTCCTAAGTCTCTAATCATCTTTAAAACATTTTTTTTCAATGCATTTTAAAGAACCAAAGCGAGGCTGCGGTGGGACGAAACCCGGAAGTATAGGACCAGCACTGTAAACATTGCAGTAACATGCTGTGGACTACAAACCCCCAGCTGCTGCCGAAATTTCAAAATGCAGAAAGAGTGTAAACATCACTGTAATATTATACAGAACGTTTAATTTAAACTATTAAAAGCAAATTAGCATCAAACAACTGCACAATTTCTGTAAGAGTAACGTTAATACGCTTAAGTGTCCTCCTAGGCTTCAGTTCATGTCAGAAGGTAAACACTGTGGAGAGGACGCTCTCCTGCTTCAGTCTATGTAACCTGGTGAGCAATAAAACACTGCAGTCCTCTGTAGCATGCCATCGTGTTGTCTGTAATAGTGATGTACTGGTTCTGAAGTTTTAAAACCGTCTATTTCCTGCTAACATTGAAGCGCAGCTGAGCGCGCATGACTCTACTGATCTTCACGGCTGCTTCGCACTCTAGTGTCCTTGTGTCTGTGTTTGCATTAAGTTAACACTCTTCACCCAGTGCAAACACAGATACGCGGAGACTGGAGCGTGAAGCAGCCGTGAAGATCAGTCGAGCGGATCTCTCGTCTTTGTTTGTGCTCGGTAAACAGCGGAGGGTGAACTGATGACCTTCTCGGCCAATCACAAGCATTTCTGTTGAGCACGTGAACACAATGGCAATTCAGCACTTTAAAAAAAAAAAACATCAACAGTGCCTAAATGTTAGCGGGAAATTGCTGTTTTTTCTTTTAATTCAGTATTGTGACAAGTCTAATATGGTGAAAGAACCAGTTTAATTCAAGTTTGATAAACGGCATCTAAAACGTGTGTTTGAAAAAGAAAACTTAAGCTAATTAGTTCCATTTGCCTTAACTCAGCTGAAAATGAGCTCTGATATCTCTTTTTATTTTCACCATTCATTCAGAACGGGCATTCGGGTCACTCGGAAGGCGGTGAAATTACAATTTTGTGTCCCTTTCTCTTCGCTAATAAGATATACAGCCAAGTACACAACATTCCTCTGTGACTTCCAATGATGCTTCTGGGTTTCTTCCCACCACAGCCTCGATTTCGCTTTTAAAAATGGCGGCCGCGTGAAATCAGTCTATAGAGGAGTCTTGAAGAATATCTAGTCTAATATTATTTACTGTCATCATGACAAAGATAAAATTAATCAGTTATTAGAGATGAGTTATTAAAACTATTATGATTAGAAATGTGTTGAAGAAATCTGCTCTCTGTTAAACAGAAATTGGGGGAAAAAATAAACAGGTGGGTGAATAATACTAACTTCAGCTGTATGTGCATGTATGTATGGGTATAACAGAGTTGACATTTTCCAGCATTTAGGTTTTAAAGGGCCATGAAACCCCCTCATTTCAGCAGGGTGTTTTCACACCTCTACTTTGGAAAAAGTCAGAAAAGTGGGCGTGTCCAGCTCTGTTTAGGGGGGAGTGTCGGAGGAACTAAAGTGGGAGGGTGTAGGAGTGTCTATTTGGGCACGCGCGAGTTTCAGAGTCAAAATACACAGGAGTAGACAGGAGAAAGTGATGGTGTTTAACCTACATGTACAACTGTTGTCGAATTATTTGCCAAATTATTAAATGTTGGACTTTAACTGCAGTTTGGCTCTTTCATTCAGGGAATTCATTCATGCCCCTCGCGACAAACGAGATATTTGATTCGAGGAGCTGCTCTAAGCGTGTATTTTTCATGCAATGTTTGATACCGCACGGCGAATGAGAGAAAAAAAACTCTGCATTTCCCGGAAACTTAGATGCACACGGCAGGTAGTGTCAGAAAGCCGCGTGTGTTATTCCGGTCACAAAATGCGGTGCTAACATTTCTGCACTCAGTTCAATAGTTAACTTAATTAGATACGAACAAACTGAATAAACAAAGAGCACTGGTCACTCACTTACCAAATCTGTAGAGACAGAACAATCACCAGCAACTAGAGCCGCGTCTTTATGAAGAGAATACTACAAGCGAATCCAGATTTCAGCGTTTGCAGATGAGAACAGCTCTCAGGTAAACAATAATCCTCCTTAGACACGTAAGTTATTGTTGTCGAGCGTCGCGTACACTGTTAATCCACACGTGACTCCAGCTGCGCTCTCACAGAGAGAAAATGCAAACAAAACTTAACTGCAGCAAACTATAAAAGCAACACTTCACGCTTGTTTTGCCAACACAACGTGGCGTCTCTGTCGTCTAAACACTGTGACAGTAATGAATATTAATGAAGTTGCACAATAGAGCGCGCTGATTGGTTTGAACCAAGCCTTACTCATGCATTAATGCATCACACTGTAAGACGTAGAAAGACACACTCTGGCACAGACGTCCAGTCTGCACGCTGGAATACACACTATTATGTCATGACCGTGACGCAGCTTCAAAAATTCGTTTCAAACAGGAATTTGCTGGAAATAACGCAAAAACAACCAATTTACACTTTTTAGTGAAATATAGGTGTCCTAATAGTGTTTTTAGCAGTGTGGGACACATATACGACTGTCAACAGCTCAACACATGTGTTCTGGTGTTTCGTGACCCTTTAAGTCACTTAAATATGCTGATAATATGGCACTTGATGAGTGGTTGACTAAAACAGGAAAAGAGGGAGTGCCTTGAACTATAGTTATATAATTTGCTTCCAAACTTGTATAAAAGGAGTTAAATTTGAGTAAAACCAAGGAGATGACAATTAGTAGAAATAAACTAGTTCTTACTCAGGAGTTGAAACCTCTGGTCCTTGACGGACATGAAATAGAGACAGTTTTAAATATTTAAGAACATTTATTGATAGTAACCTGACATTTGCTGGAAATTTAGAAAGTATTTTTTAAAATTCAATGCAGAGATTATATCTCATTAGGAGTCAAGATATCCTGGAGATGGTATAGAAGAATTTGGCTGAAAGTGTTTTAACATGATTGCATGGTACGGACTGTTGCCAACTAAAGAAAAGCAAAAACTGTGTTGAGTAGTAAAAATTGCCAGTGCAATTGTAGGCAAAGCACAAAGACAACTAAATACAATTTATTTAGGAGAATTAAACAGAAAGCACGTCATTATTGAAAATTGTTCACATGCCTTAAATATAAAACATCAGATTTTGCAATCAAAAATACATTTTAGGCAACCTCAAGTAGAGGAAAATGTGTATCCTGTGTCTTTAAATACTGGGTTTATGTATGAATAGAGTTTTAATTGAGTTTTAACATGATTCATGTAATGACATTGAATGTATTTATGTTGCCAGTTTTTTTGTGATACGTGTAACCTGAAGGCTGATGTGGTTGTGTAGTGAAGCCAAAGATAAATTTCCACTTGCGGACAATAAAGAAAGTAAAGTTAACTCCAGATTCCTTTTGCATATTCATCATATTATTGTTTTAAAAGGTGACAAGTGCTCCAATGCAAATTGTTCTCACAGGTTTGCAAATCACTGCTCTAACGAGAGGGGTCTGGATGCAGACCTGGTGCAGTGCAATCTGAGCTGCATCCGATTCTTTTTAATGCGCTCACCTAACCCCACCCGTCACAGTGATGTCACTCACTCCATTGAGTGCATTATGTCTGAGACTGCATCACTGAGTGATGCAATCTCAGCTTGCATCATAAAGGCTGCATCCAGATACTATTGGCTCTAACCAGTCCGGTTAACCCCGCCCCCTGTTTGCGATTGGCCATGTACACAAAGAGTCTGCCGACACCACTTGAGTCAGAATCTAATGTCAACAAAGAGAGATCTTGTTTGTGGAAAGCACTGGGAAGTAAACACTCCACCAACAGATAAGTTGAGAACTCACGAAGGACATGAAGAGAGAAAGAATCACCTAAAAATAGAGAACCCAACGCCTACGACAGCATAAAAAGACATGAAGACCTCAGAACAAACCAGCAAAGACAGGAAACAACTTGAGTTCCCACATGCATCATATGTCAGAGAGTCAGAACAGACTAAATGTTGTCTGACGGATGAATGTGTTACAAAAATAAAGAGTGAAATCCCAGCCGCCGCCGCACAACCACTACAGACTTTACCAACAGAGACGGAGGGAGAATAAAGCTGACAGGAATACAGCAGCGGTGGATGACTGAACCAATCACAGCGGCTCATGAATATCTGCTCTGACCGGGGCGCTGACAGCTCGTCCACAAAGAAACAAACACAACCATCCCACTCACAACGACACCTTTAGCTTGACTGAAAAACTCGATAGGGTACCAAAGTGTTGTTCAAAGTCGGTCATATCTGCAATGCCCCCAGGGAGTGTAATATGTAGCTTTCTGATCTAAATCAAGCTACCTAAACAGGGCTCGAAATTAACTTTCTTACTTGGTAGCACCGGTGCTCCCAACCTGAAATATTTAGGAGCACCAGAAAAAATTTAGGATGAAAAAATGAATGATATATTTGACAAGTTGTATATTAAGGGATTTATTGTATTTGAAAACAACATCAATTGGGACTAACAAAACCCAGAAACAACTATCTAACTAATGCCGTGATGACTTAATATTTGTGCAATAATTCCAAACTGAATGTTGAATAATTATAAAATATTAATGATGACGATGATGACAATAATACTAATAATGAATTATATTCCTTATCATCATGCTGCATTGAATGTGCTTTAATGTAAGTTATCTGCTATATAAAGTCCGACTGTTACTTAATGAAAAATAAATTGATGGTTTGCATCAAACACAAATGAAGCATTGTAGTAAGAAATATTTATTTTGTACTATTGTTTTTATATGCATGTCAATTTAATAAATAATAGTTCTGCTACAAAACAAACAAAATAATATCATAAATCAATTAATGCAATGCTGAAAGCTGCAAAGCAGTCATCAGCAATTAAATAGAAAAATAATATACACCTCAAGAAAGAACGGACCAAATAAAGGAGGAAAAGTCTCACTTATAAAAGTTTTGGTTTCGGTTCGTGTCGTTTCAATGCACAGCCTCTGCCCAATATGAGGGGGGCAGAGCAGGATTCTCCCGATGACCACCGGCGCAGTACTGTTCTTTCTTTGTTATAAGCCGCATCAGTTTAAACTCAGTAAAGGCGAGCTTCTTTGTCGATAGTGTTTTAGCGGACATTTGCGCTGTTGCAGCCTGATCTCACGAGGAAACGTAGGAAAAAGTTACCAATTGCCGTGAGATTGTGTTAGCTGAACGCGCAGTGCATGCAACGCATCAAGAGTCAGTGTACTTTTCACTCTTCAGCCGTTTGCATTCCCCGCGGTCACAAAAGCTCCCTTCCTGTCATCTGACAGCGGAAAGTCTTGAGTGATTGACAGCTAATATGAACTAATATAGCGGCAGGGAAGAGCGATTCAGCACGTTTTTAGAAAAAAATCAGGTCGCACTACAACCATTATATGCAGTCGCACTAATGCTCCCAATATATATTATGAGGTCGCATAGCTTAAATTTCGGGCCCTGTTGAAGCAGTCACGGTGTAAACATTTAGACAACACAATAGCTAATTCGGATCAACAACCTTAGCATGCAAAACAAACACTTGGGTTATATAAATGTAATCTAATGCACCTCTCTGCGATAAGGATATTAAAATAATAATTTATTATTTACATTTACATTTTTCAATATATTGAGCAGCCCTACCAGACTTTGATGTCAATACCACAATTTATCGATTCATTGACTAAGTCCAGGGGCCTCATGTAGCTGCGCATGCACAAAAACTTAATTAATTAATTAATTTCAACGGCCAGATGAAATTAACATGAGAATGTGTGTTCGTCTGCTCCAACTCCATGTCTGGCGTACGCCTGTTTCTTGTGTGTGTTTTATTTCCATTGGCGACTCCTAGAGGCAATCATGTTAAACTGCACACTACGAAGTATCGCACCAACACATGTGAAAAACATTGCTGTTTATTTATAATTGATACAATGGCTTAATTGACACTTTATTTTTTACCAATGATGGGATTTAGAACATATAAAAGCATTTGCACATGTAGACAACCTTTAGTCTATGGCAATGGCAGTGTTGGCCTTATTAGAGGACATTGTCAATGGGCGAATGCGAAGGCTCAAAGGTGGCAGTGTGCGCAAGGGATGGCTTCTTGGTGAGTGATGTGTTTAAAGATATTAATCCAGCTAAGTTTATTTTATTTTATTGAGCGTAATTATTTAACTGCAAATCAGGAGACCGCAGTTATCCATTAAAGACATGGCTGATGACCCCCCTTAACAACCCACAAACCGACCAAGAGCGCAGATACAGTGATGCTCATTCTCGCACTCAGTTGTAGAGCGGGTGATTGAGCAGCTGAAATGCGCTGACGCTGCCTTGATAAGAGCGGAGGGGTGCTGCTATACCACCCTAACAAGTGTTCCTCTAATTCATCTGTGTCTCCCACAGACACGGATACTACTCCAGACAGTAAAGTGTCTCCCACAATTGAGGCAACTCTCTCCTCAAAGTGTGTTAATTCAGCATCCCCTGTTCCCCCGCCTGTTTGTTCCACACTTTGACGGTGCGCCGCTGTTCTCCTTTTAAACAGCACCTTTACATCGGACCATCGGTGTTTACCTTCTGACATGAACTTTTTTAATTCACTCTCAGTGCGATGTTCAGACTCCACTGCGTAAACCGCGTCAGCTGAACTCTCCCCACTCTATTTTTTTCTTTTGTTATTAATTCCGGAGGACAGACTTGTAAATAACACAGTTTTCCTCCGCTCTACCTCCGATAGCAGCACCTCCAATTCACATTCTGTCAAGTTTCTCTTCTTGCTTGCTTTTGCCATTTCTTTTTCATTTGGTTTTGCCAAAGTAGAGTCATTAGCATATTCATGTGGGGGTGGAGTCAGGGAGGGTTTTTTTTGTGCTCGTGCGCTCAGTTTCACGTTAATTCAGATGTACAAAGAGAATATGAGTGGGATTCAGCGTACACAGTGTTTCATACATCTGATTATTTTACTGCGTGCACACATTTACAGCTTTGTCTGTACGCAATGTTTTACTATTTATTCAACACAAGTCTATGAACATGAGGCCTCAGGTCAATACCAGGTCACTTTTATTTCTATGATGGTTTTTACTATGTAGACTGTATCAAAACAGATTTACAGAGATATACAGGCAATCAGATATAAAGTTTGAGTGATGTGAAACAACTTCAGAAGTTCTTTGGTTGCGTTTACCAGTTCAATGAAGATATACACTACCTGACAAAAGTTTTGTCGTGGATCCCAATTGTAAGAGCAGCAAATAATAACTTGACTTCTAGTTGATCATTTGGAAAAGAGGCCTTCAGATGAATCATCTGTTGATCTGCATCCCAATCATCACCAATACTGCAGAAGACCTACTGCAACCAGCATGGACACAAGATTCTCACAGAAATCAGTCAAGTTTGGTAAAGGAGAAATCATGGTTTGGGGTTATATTCAGTATGGGGGCGTGTGAGAGATCTGCAGAGTGGATGATCAACATCAACAGCCTGAGGTATCAAGACATTTGTGCTGCCCATTACATTACAAACCACAGCAGAGGGACAATTCTCCAGCAGGATAGCGCTCCTGCTCATACTTCAGCCTACACATCAAAGCTCCTGAAAGCAAAGAAGGTCAAGCTGCTCCAGGATTGGCCAGCCCAGTCACCAGACATGAACACTACTGAGCATGTCTGGGGTAAGATGGAGGAGGAGGCGTTGAAGATGAACACAGAGTCTTGATGAACTCTGGGAGTCCTGCAGGAAGGCTTTCTTCTTCATTCCAGATGACTTTATTAATCAGTGATGTGAGTCATGTCAGAGATGTATGGATGCAGTCCTCCAAGCTCATGATGGAGTCAGACACGATATTCATTCTGTCTCCACTGCAGCAGGACTTTATATTCTATACTGGACATTATTTCTGTTCAGTGATGAGACTTTAGACTAAGCCAGGGGTGTCCAATCTTAGTTCTGAAGGGCCGGTGTCCTGCATAGTTTGCTCCAACTTACTTCAACACAACTGCCTGGAAGTTTCTAGTATACCTAGTAAGAGCTTGATTAGCTGGTTCAGGTGTGTTTAATTAGGGTCGGAACTAAAATATGCAGGACACCGGCCCTCCAGGACCAGGTTTGGACACCCCTGGTCTAATCAAAGTCAGACCTTACTGTCCTAATGAAATCATTAATAATCAAGGCATGATCATATTTTATTGTGCTCAAATAAGCATCATCTAGAGGCCTTTGCCTTTCATATAAGCCACTTCTGACATCAAATGATCAACTAGAAGTTAACTTATTATTTGCAAGTCCCAACAATAATAGATAAAACTGACATTACATTATTATTCTTACAACATTTATAATCATCATTATTATATACCAATCAGAATTAACTGTCCAATGCTAATATCGTCAAATAAAAGGGTGTGTGTGTGTGTTTATAATTGCACCACTAACTCCAATGTCAAGAATTTGATTCCCCAAGAAGTGCATGCACTGATAAAAATATATTCCTTCCATGCAATGTAAGCACTCTTGATGAAAGCATCTGCCAAAAGTCAGTCTTGGTACCAAGAAGAAGGGGGAAAAATCCCATTAACGTCCTCCACAGAGAGCTGTGTAATGTTCAGACTCCAGGATTCACAGTGTGGATTCCAGTCAGCCTTATTTTATGATCAATCACATCTGAAAGCCTGGTGAATACACTAAACAACCAATAATCCTGGAGAGAGACCATAATCAGAGAAAAAGTCGCTGTTACCATGGAAACAGAAAAAAGGCTCAGTGGTGACCGCGTACTCCCATGATGCATTGCGAATGAAGTAATCAGATCAGTTTGGCTAAACTCACAAAACTGCTCATCTTGCATATAAAGATACAAACTGTTTATTACACACTAATGTTTACACTACCTGACAGAAGTACTGTGAACTATTCAAGTTTTAGAAACAGTGAATAATAGCTGGACTTGTAGTTGATGATTTGGTGTCAGAAGTGTCTTATATGAAAGGCAAAGGCCTCTAGATTTTGCTTATTTCAGCTCAATTAAATATGATCATGCCTTAATTATGACTGATGCCATTAGGACAGTAAGCTCTGACTCTGCTTAGACTAAAGTCTCGTCACTGAACAGAAATAATGTCCAGTATAGAATATAAAGTCCTGCTGCAGTGGAGACAGAATGAATCTTGTGTCTGACTCCATCATGAGCTTGGAGGACTGCATCCATACATCTCTGACATGACTCAAATCACTGATTAATAAAGTCATCTGGAATGAAGAAGAAAGCGTTCCTGCAGGACTCCCAGAGTTCATCAAGACTCTTTGTGTTCATCTTCAACGCCTCCTCCTCCATCTTACCCCAGACATGCTCAATAATGTTCATGTCTGGTGACTGGGCTGGCCAATCCTGGATCAGTTTGACCTTCTTTGCTTTCAGGAGCTTTGATGTGGAGGCTGAAGTATGAGCAGGAGCGCTATCCTGCTGGAGAATTGTCCCTCTCCTGTGGTTTGTAATGTAATGGGCAGCACAAATGTCTTGATAGCTCAGGCTGTTGATGTTGATCATCCACTCTGCAGATCTCTCGCACGCCCCCATACTGAATGAACCCCAAACCATGATTTCTCCTTCACCAAACTTGACTGATTTCTATGGACTCTTGGCTCCATGCTGGTTCCAGTAGGTCTTCTGCAGTATTGGTGATGATTGATGCAGATCAGCAGATGATTCATCTGAATGATCCACCTTCTGGCACCAAATGATCAACTAGAAGTCGAGTTATTATTTGATTACTAGTTATTATCTTAAACTTTATTTTATTTTTTACTTTAGTGGTTCGGTTACGATTACCCTGCCATCAATCAAAAATGATTAAAATAACACAAAATGTGTCGTCCTTAACTAGACTCACAGACGTATTAAGAAATAACACAAGTTGTGTTGTTTTAAATGCATTTGATTTTAGAGTGTCATCCGCCTCATGTCTACAAACCTTCTTTTGAAACTAAAATCTGTCAATTCTGTGACGTTCTGCTTTAAAAAAACTATTTTAATAACTAAATTCCACTCCATTGTCAGCATCAGGGAAATCACGGGCTCCTAATTATGATATGTGGGCATTCACGAATGCTTATGTCCTCCATCAAAGCACATCTGAGGCGCTTGGAAACGGACCCCTCGTGAGCCTGTAAATGCACACAAATACGCCCAGCTCTAAATGTGTTTTCCACGGCACCAAAGCAGTGGGGTCTAACAAGATTAGAGGTTCTGCCTGTTTGCTGTAAAGCAGTCCATTAGCCAACGCTTAGCGGCTTCCCTTTGGAGAAACCCGACGCGTCCCAGGGGTCTGATCAGCACGGCCCACAGCAGACCTGATTATTGGCCACGTGTGTGTGTGTATGGCCTCAAAGTGTAATTACAGGGTTATGCATTTCAAATTGTGCTCATTGAGAAGTTTTAAGAAGATTTTTTGGGGGGTACAGTCAAAGAAAAACTACAGCTGCAACAGGAGAAAATTGACAAATAAATGATGCAACCCTTAGAAAACTCAATGTAAAATTAAAAATCCACATTTATTTATACTTTGATGGCGAACATAGTGTAATGAGTCAGAGTTTTCTAAATAATTTTGGAAGTGTCTGCATTTATAATTATTTACACAAAAATATAATAAAACTAATGAAACTATATATATATATATATATATATATATATATATATATATATATATATATATATATATATATATATATATTTATATATATATATATATATATGTATGTATGTTTGTATGATGTATATATATATATATATATATATATATATATATATATACACACACACATCATACATACATATGTATATATATATATATATATATATATATATATATATATATATATATATATATATATATATATATACATATATATATATATAAAAATTTCAATGGAGTTACAACATGCATTTTTATAATAAATGTTTTTTACCACATATTTTAACAAACGAATGCATTTATTAATATTTATTATAAAATAAAATAAATATATATATATATATACACACACACACACACACACACAAAGTAGAAGTCTGAATTATAAAATATAAATATATATATATATATATATATATATATATATATATATATATATATATATATATATATATATATATATATATATATATATATATATATATATATATATATATATATATAAATATATATATAAATATATATATATATATATATATATATATATATATATATATATATATATATATATATATATATATATATATATATATCCCCACCGCGCAAATGCCTTGTTGATGAGGCCAGAGGTCAGAGGAGAATGGCCAGACTGGTTACAGCTAGTAGAAAGGCAACAGTAACTCAAATAAGCACTCGTTACAACCGAGCTCTGCAGAAGAGCATCTCTGAACACACAACACGTCCAACCTTGAGGCGGATGGGCTACAGCAGCAGAAGAGCACACCGGGTGCCGCTCCTGTCAGCTAAGAACAGGAAACTGAGGCTACAATTCACACAGACTCACCAAAACTGGACAATAGAAGATTGGAGAAACGTTGCCTGCTCTGATGAGTCTCCATTTCTGCTGACACATTCAGATGGTCGGTCAGAATTTGGCCTCAACATCACGAAAGCATGGATCCATCCTGCCTTGTATCAGTGGTTCAGGCTGGTGGTGGTGGTGTAATGGTGTGGGGGAGATTTTCTTTGGGTCCATTAGTACCAATTGAGCATCAACACCACAGCCTACCTGAGTATTGCTGCTGACCATGTCCATCCCTTTATGAGCACAGTGTCTCCATCTTCTGATGGCTACTTCCAGCAGGATAACGCAGCATGTCATAAAGCTCAATCATCTCAGACTGGTGTCTTGAACATGACGATAAGTTCACTGTACTCAAAAGGCCTCCACAGTCACCATAGCTCAATCCAATAGAGCAGCTTTGGGATGTGGTGGAACGGGAGATTGGCATCATGGATGTGCAGCCGACAAATCTGCAGCAACTGTGTGATGCTATCATGACAATATGGAGCAAAATTCCTGAGGAATATTTTCAGCAGCTTGTTAAATCTATGGATTAAGGCAGTTCTGAAAGAAAAAGAGGATCGACCAGCGACTAGTAAAGTGTACTAGTGGCCATGAGTATATATCTACACACATCATTTGGGATTGTCCTGGAAGGGGTTGAATTATGACATTAATATCTTTCATGTGTATAGTTGTTGTCCTTTAATTATTATTTTTGATGTCTTTCAAACGGGGTAGAATGCACCAATGTTTGTCTGCATACTGTAAACACAATTTAAACTGCATTCTGATGACCATATGTAATGATTTCCAACTTTACATTGAGAGAAAGAGAGAAAAGGCAACTCCAAGCATGCATACTGAAAACAACTGCGGAGGGAAAATATACCTGCCACTGACCTTTAAGAATTACATTTCACATTAGTGTCCATCAATAGAGCTTTCAGGTCACATTCAATGATTACAGCATTACTATTGAACTACTGCAGACATCTCTCATCATCAGAATCCAAAACATGCGTGCACAGCGGCGTCAGAACATCGTGCTCTTTTCGCCTGGAGTGGGCGTCTCTGTCATCCACATCTGCGCGGGATATAAACACATGCATTCTGTGAATACAGTAGCTATTGATCTGCAGAAACGCTGATGCATTCCAGCACGGCCTATTCTTAGCGCGGCTGACGGACACAGACGGGGCTGACTCACAGCCTATGTTGGGTTAATGTTCTCGCAATGTTCCTGCGGCGACTCTTGTCAACCTGCGGTGCTCACACATGCTGCGCTACATCGATCCGCCATGGAGAAAGGTCAAGTAAACGAGTGTGGCAGCTTCCTCTCCCAGTGTGCATAAGTGGAAACCATCCAGCCTTACAGTCTCCTTCAAGACTCTTTTCAAAACAATTACAGATCAGAGTTTCGTATACCATTATATTAGGAGAGTAATCCACCCCCTTTTAAAAGTCAAGTTCATCTTAATCTCTATATAGCTCAATAGAGATGCAAAATACTGGGAAAATACTATTATTTCTGCAACATATATTGCGATATAGGGGCGAAAGTGGCTCAGTGGTTAGCCCTCTAACCTCACAGTAAGAAGGTCGCTGGTTCGAGTCTCACCTGGGTCAGTTGGTGTTTCTGTGTGGAGTTTGCATGTTCTCCCCGTGTTGGCGTGGGTTTCCTCCACAGTCCAAACACATGCGCTATAGGGGAACTGATGAACCAAACTGGCCGTAGTGTTTATGAGTGTCTGTGTGTGAATGTGTGTATGGGTGTTTCCCAGTACTGGGTTGCAGGTGGATGGGCATCCGCTGCATAAAACATATGCTGGAATGGTAAGTGGTTCATTCCGCTGTGACGACCTCTGAAACTAAGCTGAAGGAAAATTAATGATGTTTGATCTGGTTTCCTTTACAATAATGCTGCGTTCACACCAGACGCGGAACGCACGCCAAGTGCGAGTGATTTACATGTTAAGTCAATGCAAACGCGCGAATAGACATCCTGCAGCGCGATACGCGTGAATGGTGCTGTGCGAATGACGCGAATTGCGCGGCGCGAATTAAGCGTTTTGCGCGTTTGACACACTTACCGTACGTTCACACTGAAAGCGGCGAGAGCGTCAAAGTAGCCGGAAGTCATTCATTTTCAATGAGAGCCGGCGGCGATAAGCGGCGATAAGCAGCGAGGAGCAGCGCGGCGCGTCTTCGCCGGCGTGAGCATCGAGGAGAGTTGAAATTAAGTCAACTTTATGGTAATGAGCTATGACGCGGTTCGGCGGCAAGCAATCAGAATGAAGACGTCCACCGCTTGATAGCAGTTCAGAGAACACAGACCTGTGAACTTTGGTTCCGACCACAGTTGTTCCCCCAAGGGTTTGATTATTGCGGTCGCCGGATTTCCAATTATTTACAATTTTTTCCTACTGGAACATACAATAAATAAGTTACTGGCGAGTTACTGATGTTCATTAATGTTATATAAATTTATCTTAAAGCGGGAATCTCACGCGACAGTACAAAACAGTACTGCTGCTTCAGGATATTTCAGACATATGGACACATATTGGATAAATAGAGCAAAGCCACACCACACGCAACTTGATCTTCCATTGTTGTATGAATTTGATAAGAAGTGCGCAACATTTTCACGCTAGAAACATGTTTTATGCAGGAATGTAACTGATATGCTGCAACGGCTCCTTTAAATATGAGATCAATGTAGCGAGTTTTGATGCTCTCGCCGCAGGAGCTGAAGGCAGAGAGCGTTGTCGCCAGGGCCGCCAGAGCGACCTTGGACGCTCTCGCCGCTTTCGGTGTGAACGTGCGGTTAAGGCGCAAATCGCCCAAGTTCGAAAATCTGAACTTCAGCGGACATTCGCGCCGCGTTAACCAATCAGGAGCTTGCTCTTGTGGGGGCGTGATTGTGACATATCGCCTGTTGTTGGAGTCCCGGGGGAAATCCTCCAGGCGACACCGACAAGAAGTTCATCAAACTGGGCTGGGCTCAGTCAGAAGCACCGCTGAAAGTCTCCGTCATCCAGGTTCCGTTTCTGGAGGAGTTTATGAGCTCACAGATCTGGATGCACATCTGAAAGGATGTAGTGGACTCAGACACGGTCCTAAAAGTATCGACACTGTTTTTCAGCCTTTATTAAGCACATAAACACTGTTATTTTCTCAATAAAATCCATGTTAGCCATTTAGCTATGAAGCTAGAGTCACCGGGCAGACAGAAACCCTGCCCATCACGCGAATCCGCGTCTGTTCTGAAGTGAATTTGACGCGCGAATGAAGCGGGGTTTGACGCGCGAATGAAGCGAGTAACCTCAAATGTTCACGCGGCTATTTACGCGTGAGTAGCGCGATTTATCTGTGTGTTCCCCGTCTGGTGTGAACACAGCATGATGGTGTATTAGCTAATGATTGTTAGCGCATTAGTTAACAGTGAACACCACATCTGACAAACATTACGTAATCTTTCTTAATGTTAACTTAATGTTTATTAATGTGTTATTTCAAACATTAGTTAACATGAACTTATAGTGAACAACAACTATTATTCAGCATTATATAATCTTCCTTTAGGACAGTGCTGTACTTTCTTTAATACTTCTTCTATTAGACAAACACAATGGCCTTATTTTATTTATCTTGCTTACATGATGTCACTTTGCTAACTTTATTTACAGTAGTTTATTTTTTACATTTTTACCTTGCTGTTATGTTGCTGCATGTCCTGTTGTTTGGGGTCACTGTGACCCCAGTGATTAAAATGTACAAACCAGAACTATAACTTTAAATTCAATTGATTCATTTTGAATAAAATCTTTTCTTCTACTTAAACGTTAGTTTGCATTGATCCTGAGCTTAACGTATAAATAATAGAAATAAGTGTGTTATTAAATACAGAAATAACTGTATAACTTCATAATTAAAGAAAAACCGTATTAAAATAGAACTGTATAGGTTTTATACAAGATATTCTGCAAATTAACTACAAATTTTACAATGGTGCTTTGATGTCAGACATCAGACACTTTATAATTCATTTCACAAATACATTTCTGAACATTCATTTATTCATTTGTCTACTTTTCCGTGGCCAAGTCGCGGGGGCATCAGTCTCATGCGAACCCCAGACTTTCCTCTACCAAGACACTTCTACCAGCTCCTCCAGGGGGGATCCCGAGGCGTGCATAGTCCAGCAGAGAGCCATAGTCCCTCCAGCATGTCCTAAGTCTTATCAGAGGCCTCCTCCTGGTGGGATATGCCCAAGGTAGGCGTCCAGGAGGCATCCGAAACAGATGCCTGAGCCACCTCAGCTGACTTCTCTCGATGTGGAGGAGCAGCGGCTCTACTCCGAGCTCCACCCAGGTGTCAGAGCTCCTCACCCTATCCAGAAGAGTGCGCCCTGCCACCCTACGAATAACACTCATTTCAGCTGCTTGTATCCGAGATCTTGTCCTTTCAGTCATGACTAGGGATGTAACGGTATCAGAATTTCACGGTACGGTAATACCTTGGTATGAATGTCACGGTACGGTATTTATTGAATCATTTACAGGAAAAAACAAAACTTATGAAAATACTCCAAAAAAGTGCCAAAAGTATCAATGACATACACATTAGCCATCTATCTGTAAGCTTTGAAACAGGAACTTCAATTTTAATAACAAAAA
This sequence comes from Danio rerio, assembly GCF_052040795.2. NCBI lineage: Eukaryota > Metazoa > Chordata > Actinopteri > Cypriniformes > Danionidae > Danio > Danio rerio. The sequence continues at coordinate 2,122,869 of NC_141025.1, read as the reverse complement.
AATATTAAACCATGTAAAAAAAAATAAAGTTTCAATTTAGTATTGTTGAAAACTCATCACATTCAACATTTAATCACTCACTCACGTAGATAGAGATGGGTTTTAAGGAAAATGATCATATAAATATAATCTGGTAAAAGCTGGGATCTCTGGGTATTTACAATGTCCCCTGCAACAGAAAAAACCCCTCTCATTTGGGACTGAGGTTTCTGGGACAGAGAGATATGACTTGGCCCAGGTTGACAGCAGTGGGTAACGTTGTGCATTGTCTTTCCCCCACTTGAGAGGACAAACCATGAGTCTCATGTTTGCATCAATCTGAACAGTGTGCTGACAACACCGCTATTCAGTACGCACGCGACAACACAGCTGATAAGAACTCGCGCGACAACACCGCTATTCAGTACGCGCGCGACAACACAGCTGATAAGAACTCGCGCGACAACACCGCTATTCAGTACGCGCGCGACAACACAGCTGATAAGAACTCGCGCGACAACACCGCTATTCAGTACGCGCGCGACAACACAGCTGATAAGAACTCGCGCGACAACACCACTATTCAGTACGCGCGCGACAACACAGCTGATAAGAACTCGCGCGACAACACCGCTATTCAGTACGCGCGCGACAACACCGCTATTCAGTACGCGCGCGACAACACAGCTGATAAGAACTCGCGCGACAACACCGCTATTCAGTACGCGCGCGGCGACAACACCCGCTTTAGAGTTTTCCAGCTCTTTTTCATCCCCGCTTCTAGCAGCACACTCCATTTCCGCATTACTGGATCTGTAGCAACAACAGACCGCAAGGGATGATGGTCAAGCATGGGCTGATGGGAATTGTAGTTTTCGCTACCTCCCATTCGCTTCATTCGCCTGAGCAAATTTTCTCAGTAGACCTATAGTTTTACCGAGTCATGCGACTACGGTAATATCGGAAAAAATTAATATTGCGGTATGACGGTATTTACAATACCGTTACATCCCTAGTCATGACCCAAAGCTCATCACCATAGGTGAGAGTAGGAACATGAATTGACCAGTAAATCGAGAGCTTTGTCTTTCGGCTCAGCGCCTTCTTCACCACAATAGACCGATACATCGACCATATTACTGCTGCCGCTGCACCAATCCGCCTGTCAATCCTACGCTCCATCTTCCCTCACCCATGAACAAAACCCCAAGATACTTGAACTCCTCCATCTGGGGTAAGGACTTTCCTCCAACCTGGAGATGGCAAACCACCTTTTTCCACTGAAGCACCATGGCCTCAGACTTGGAGGTGCTGATTGTCATCCCAGCCGCATCACACACGGCAGCAAACCAGCCCAGTACATGCTGAAGGTCCATGTTCGATCAAGCCAACAGAACAACATCATCTGCGAATAACAGAGATGAGATCCTGTGGTCCCTGAACCGGACCCCCCTCCAGGGTGCTTCATTACCACAACGAAGGAGCGCCCTGGTATAGGGCTGGTCCAGTGTACCATGGCCTGGTTAAAAACGGCATTGTTCCTCTTGGATCCTAGGTTCAACCATCAGCCGGATCCTCCTGTCTAGTACCCTGGCTATATATACTACACATGTATGCAATTAGGAAAAGTCATGATTGGCAAAGTCATAATTAAAAGTCAACATTTCAGGATCAACAATCGTCACTTTATAGGTTTAATTCTCGCTATTAATTAACCATCATCTACAACATTTGCCTCAAATTATTAATAGTAATTAAGCTGCAGTTGGGTATTGGGTAGGCTTAGAGATGTAGAATAAGATGATGCAGAAAATATGCTTTATAAGTATTAATAATCTGTCAATATGTTAACAACAGCCTTGCTAATAAGCAAATAATTAACAGAGAGAAATTAAAGTGTCCCAAAAAATAATTAAACATATTTTTCTTCTTAAAGAGGTCATATATACCCCAAACCTAAGATGGAGGTTTTAAATCAGCATGCAAAAACACTCGCAACTCTTCAGTGGGATAAACTGATGCAATCAAATCCCATCTTGCATGTCATCTTCCTTCCACATATTAGAACAGATAAATAACTTCAGACAGCAGAAGAAAACCATCCCATCATCATCATCTCCAAATCAGATCCAGCCACATTCATAAAGCAGCATATCAAAACACTTCTCAGATAATCAGAGAATGTGCCGAGGTGAAGCCGACCCTGGAGACTCATGAGAACCACAGCTGCCACCAAAACACGGCGCTTCTGCTCACGGTGAGAAATCATCGCTACTGTTACAGATGTCAGATAAATGCTCTGAGGGAACAGGGTGTTAAAAAGACAAATCTGCAATCACACAGGGCCAAACAATTAGGAGAAAAGGAATTTATCATATAACTTGTTTTGTTCCTGTTTTCCTTAAAGTCTGCATGAAGTTAAAATGTACAATTTTTTAGCAAGCACACATTATTGGTCTTAAGGTGAACAGTTAATCTGTTATCTACTGAAAAAAACGAAAGTTTGTTTTGATAATTGTTAATCAAAATCTCCATCTGCCACTCCAACCATTAGTTTGCTGTAAGATGAGAGGAGGATCTCAAAAAGAAAACTCTACTCAATATTCAGTTTCAGTTGGAAATTTTTTATCATACTTAAATAAAACCCGCCCCTACATAATATTCTCTTTCAGTTGGAAAGAAGTCATCATACTGAAATAAAACTTCGCCCCCTACTCAATATTCAGTTTCATTAAGAATTAAGTCATCATACTGAAATAAACCCCGCCCCTACTCAATATTCTGTTTCAGTTGGAATTAAGTCATCATTCTGAACTGAAGCCCCACCTCTTACTCAATATTCCATTTCAGTTGGAAATACATCATCATACTGAAATAAAACCCCACCCCCTACTCAATATTCGGTTTCAGTAGGAATCAAGTCATCATGCTGAAACAAAACCCCGCCCCTACTCAATATTCAGTTTCAGTTGGAAATACATCATACTGAAATAAAACCCCGCCCCCTACATAATATTCAGTTCCAGTTGGAAATATGTCATCTTACTAAACTAAAACAACACCCCCTAATCAACATTCACTCAATATTCCATTCCATTTAAATAAGTCTTCTCTCCCAATCGGGTTACAACTGTTGGATTGTGTACACTTCTGAATTTTCACAAATAGTTTAATTTTGAACTAGAGCTTTTCTGATTTAAAGCCATTCGTGATCTGCTGAAAATAACTTGTTAAATCTAATAAGTTTCATTTTAAAATTCAATGTTTGAACTGCAAGGAGAATATTATGTGTGTGTGTGTACTGCTCACATTGTCACTCTCTATTTATAGCTTATCAGCCTTTGGCCACTGTATGGGAAAAGCAAAGCAGAGAATGATGACACATTCTCATTATTTACCAAACTATTCATTTACTGACACACAACTGGCTTTGCATTGCTCTTTAACTGATCTCTACAGTCAGTCCGACAGCCAGAAGAACCATGAGTCACAGAGAAATCAAAACATACATCTGCTGTCCCAAACCGTTTTATTACTGTCTAATTACATATAGATTGCATTAATTGAGTGGCACGGTGGCTCAGTGGTTAGCACTGTAGCCTCACAGCAAAAAGGTCGCTGGTTCGAGTCCTGACCAGGCCAGTTGGCTTTCAGTGTGGAGTTTGCATGTTCTCCTCATGTTGGTGTGGATTTCCTGAGTGCTCCGGTTTCCCCAACAGTCCAAACACATGCGCTTTAGGGGAATTGATTAACTAAATTGGTAATAGTGTGTGTGTGTGTGTGTGTGTGTGTGTGTGTGTGTGTGTGTGTGTGTGTTTGTTTCCCAGTACTGGGTTGCAGCTGGAAGGGCTTCCACTGCGTAAAACACACGATGGAATAGTTGACAGTTCATTCCGCTGTGGCGACCTCTAAAATAGAGACTAAGCCGAAGGAATATGAATGAATGAATGTATTCACTGACTTAAGTTCCAGCTTATCCAGATTCAGTTTATTTGAGAAAAAGACAATCTAAAAACTAGTCTAAAACACAAGGGGAATCTTATTTAGAAAGATCTTAACCACTTTCAGCTGCATATCCACCTTTCCCTAACCACGTCTACTGCGTTTAATCTTTCGCAGGAGCTCTTCTGATTTCTTTGTTCTGTTCTTTCAGATTATTTTCTCTTTGTATTCAGTACAATACAGCGGTATTTAAACCATTCTTAACACTGCTGCAGAAGGACAGACTCCTCTCCAGAATGTAGAGCTGTTCGTGACCTGCTGAAAGGAACTTGGTAAGTCTAAAAAGTTTCATTTTAATCCTCGAGGTTTAAGCTTTGAGGAGAATAATGTGTGTGTGTGAGAAAGAGCAGACAATGACACGAGTTGCAGAGTGTCAGAGCAGAGCTCATTAATATTCATTACCCTTCCAAATATGGTCAAAACTCAGCTTTTTATTCTAGGGGTCATTCCTCGATTTATAATCAATAATAAAAAAGTTATTTATAAAAGTGTTTCTGGAGAATGTTGGACTTATATAAGCCACATATCCAGTATGTTGATATCAGAGATCAATTTAAATTTTTTAATCAATGCCACCTTTATTTTTAGATTTCATATTTGTGTGTGTGTGTGTGTGTGTGTGTGTGTGTGTGTGTGTGTGTGTGTGTGTGTGAGAGAGAGAGAGAGAGAGCGAGCGAGCAAGCACTGACACTAGCTGCTGAGCATGACAGTAAAGCTCATTAATATTCATGACCATTCCAAATACGGTCAAAACCAAGCTTTTCATTCTTGGGCTCTAATGACTAAATTAGCATATAAAACCATTTGTAGAGAATGTAGTAACTTACAGGTAAACTTAAACATTCTGCAGAAATAGTTTCATATTATTATATTTGTACTTATTTACTTTCTTTCATGTCAATTCAAACCCAGGAGACTTTTTCTGTTCATGCTTAGTTGTTCAAACAGTGACTAAAGTCTGCTAAGCTATAGACAGACACTTACATTAACAACGTGAGCATTTCATACATATTATATATTAATGAATATTAAATCTAAAAAGACCATTTTAAAGTGGTATTAATTCAATTAAAGTTCAAGATGTGTGGCTTAGGTACATAAAAACATTCTTCAAAAACAGTTTTATGTGCTAATTTAGTTATTTGAGCCCAAGAATGAAAAGTTTGGCTATGACCATATTTGGAATGGTCATGAATATTAATGAGCTAGCTTGGACTGGCTCACTGTTGAGACGCATTGCTCATTCGTCTGCTCAGAGCATTTAAAGGTCAATGCAAAGACTCTTGTTTGCGAGTAAATTAATTGTTTGGCCAAGAATGAGAATGTGTCGTCAGAGAGGCATCTTTTTGGACAAGCTTTTACTTAACGGAATGTAGATATCAGAGAATGATTTAAATGAAATTGAAAATTCATCTTAAAATAAAAATAAGTAAAAAAATGTATATATCACCTTTTACAGACAAGAAGCCACAAAATGCATAACAATAAAAGAAAAAACAGATCAAAACACGACAAAGAGAAGAGGAAAACACCTAGCTCATCAATATTCATGACCATTCCAAATATGGTCAAAACCAAGTTTCTGCAGAATGTTTTAACTCAAACATAAACTCAAACATTCTCCAGAAATGGTTCAATATGATTTTTTTACTTGCCTTCATGTCAATTTAAACCCAGGTGACGTTTTTTCTGTCTTTAAATATGACGACACGTTCTCATTATTGGCCAAACTATTAATTTCCTGACAAACAACAGTCTTTGCTCTGGCCTTTGAATGCTCTGAGCAGCAATGCGTCTCTACAGTGAGCCAGACGAAGTGTGAGTCACAGAGAAAAAGAGGAAAACACCTACACACGGCGGTCATTATTACAGCAGAGCCTACAGGAAACACTCCAATTACTGGAGCCAAAACACTGCATCTCTCCAGAGATACTTCAGCATGACATATCAGATCATTAATGCGCTTTTACCACACTATAGGGTAAAATGTTAAACGCGACTAAAGTGTATGCAGTAACCGCTGATGTCCATACCATGAGGATAACAGCCAGCATTTGGCTTTGTTTCGGGAGTTAATTACATGTCATGATAACAAACGCTGGCGGTGGTGTTGACATTTATAGATATGCAGAGACTCAAACTTACATTTGGATTATAATCGCTGCAATTAATGTATTAAAATCTGTAGTCAGAGATGAAATTATGAATAATCCTCCTGTGATATTTTAATTCTGTTCATATATTTCCCAAAGTGCTGTTAAACCTAATTTGTTTTGTCTGTGCATGATGGCAGCACATAATATTAGACTAGATATTCTTCAAGATACTAGTATTCAGCTTAAAGTGACATTAACTTAAAGGCTTAACTAGGTTAATTGGGTTAACTAGGTAATAAGATTAATTATTATTGACGGTCTTAAAGAGCTTTCAGTCTTTCTCCAGAAACAAAGCATATAATAGGAAAATGTGCTTGCTCTGGTAAACAGATAGATAAAAATAAAAGGAGGGGAAAATAACTGTGGCTTTTTTTCTTTGTGTTGTTTCAGCACAACAGGCAATGTTTGCACATGTTAACTCGCATCTCTGAAGCCAAACAGATGGACATGCTGGTTTTCCTGTCCAAAAATCTCTCATGATTTTAGTCCGATGCTCAAATGACAAAATGCAATCAATCCATGTTCAGAAAGCAATAACACAGCAATGTAGAAACTCAACGCTGTTTCATAAGTGCTTTTCTTTTCCTGATTGTTCTTGATGCTTTCAGGTTGATAAAACTATATTTGTGGAGCAAAAGCGGTGGTGATCCACACGTTAATAATGTTTTTGTTTGTTTGGATTGCTAAAATCTCTGATTTGAGTCCTGCAGTAACAGTAAAACATACATTCAGATGTTGTAGTGATGCTTATCCAAGAAATAAGACAATAGCCCCTTTCACACATACAGACCCTTCTGGAAAATTAGCGGAAATTTTCCGGAAAGGTGTGTATGTGTGAACAGGCCCTTTTTGAAAATACCGGTTAATTCGTTCTGGCTATTTTCCGGTTAGAGAAGTTGTAAGATTACCGGTAATTTGCCGGGAATGCTGCGCTGTGTGAATGCAGAAGGAAGATTGCCGGAAAGAGCGTGTCCACGTCTAGAACGTGCTGACGTGAGACACCTGCTTTAGCCAATCAGAACAGTCAGACATATTCACGTGCCCGCGGTTTATGAGAATAAAAGCCTTTGAATATTTTTCCAGACACCTTTAGCTGCTAGATGTTAGTCAGATCACGTTTCTATGTTCCTTCCTAATGCTAACTGTGTAAATAATTATCGATAAAATGTTTATGATAATCCGTTGTTTGTTTACCTTCAAGCTTTGCGTGTGCCCGTGAGCGCCCATAGCACCAGCACACACACATATCATGTACATCTCGACATGCGAAAGTGATCCTCTATATGTTTTCATTGGAATTGTACTCAATACTGATCATCCAAAGAGTTTGTGATGTAGTCAAATGTTTACAAACACAAGCGCAGCCGTTTACAGCTCATTTCTGGTTAATGATGTCAGAATTTACCGGCATTTTGCGACGGATGTGTGAATGCTCTTTTTTCGGGAAAATTCTGTAACGTCCTCGCCTGTGTGAACAGCACTTTTTTGGATTTACCAGTAAAGTCGTTCTGGAAATTTTCCGGATATTACCGGTATCACTGTGTGAAAGGGGCTATAGTTAGAACAGTTTAAAAATATAATACAGCATATTGAAGATATTCAGGTCATTCATTCATTCACTTTCTTTTCGGCTTAGTCCCTTTATTAATCAGGGGTCGCCACAGTGGAATGAACCATCAACTTATCCAGCACGTGTTTTACGCAGCTGATGCCCTTCCAGCTGCAACCCATTTCTGGGAAACATCCCCACATACTTATTCACACTCATACTCATGTCATAGTGTGCTACTGTCCAACGGAAGTCACATTTCGGTCACAGACGCATGTTTTGAGAGCCTTCATGACTGATTGAATGAAACACGCTGTTTTCCACCAAGGCAACCTGGGGTGATGTAATATAATTGGCTAAACTGGCATTGGGCGGGTTAAATGACCAAAACAAAGTCAGCCGTTCCAGCACTCAATGCACGTTCAAATCAGAATCTCTGACTTCAGCATTGTTTTTCAGATAAAGAAGATTGTTTCCATAGCATGTTTGCTGATATCTCAGAAACATGCTGGGGTTGTTTATGATTTAGAAGATTTAACAAGCATTAATCCGATTATAAACCTCACCGTTTGGCTGGAGTGCAGTGAGTGCACTATTCTGTGCTTCTGAATGGCTGTGTTTACATTTCTGTCAGGCTTCTTCTGGTAAAAACAGCCAAATTGCTCATCACTGCAAATCTCATCATGTAGCATATTTTATTATTAAGGTATTTTTATGATTTGGAAGAGTGTAAAACTTACACACAGCACCTTTAAAACTTTAAGACTATTATGAATGAAATTTCAGACTTATACAGGGAGAAACGCTAAGGATTTTAGAGAGAAAAAACTACAAGCTCCATCCAAAAAATTCAAAGGAGTCATTCCCTATCAGCATATTTTAAATAATATGTGAAGACAAGCAAGCCCAAGTTGTAAACGTACATATTTTAGTCTTTTCATAACTGTTTGGATAAATAGAATGTGTAAAAACTATAATAAACTAAACGTATGCAGGTCAGGACAGTGTTGAAATTGTTTGATGACGTCAGAAACAGAAACAATATTTGGTTTTGCTTTTGCAAATGACTAATACAGGTGGCTCAGTGGTTAGATTAGATTAGAATATCTTTACTGTGCCCAAAGGACAATTAGGTTTACAGCAATAGCCGACAGTTGACAGCAACAACATAAAATAACAGTAACCAATAGAATAATCACTTAAAGCTTTAGTAACCCAACTGCAGTTGGAACAAATGAACACGAATATCTGTTGGACCTTGCCCGTCTAGAATATGTATACCTTGCTATGAGGCCAGCTAGTGAAGCGCTGTGCAGGTAAACCTCACTCCTCTGACCTCTAAAGGTGCTCTAGCGACAGACGTTAGAGGCCATGGTCTTTAGCCTCCTTGGTTGAGTAACCACCTCCCATGCGGAAGGTTGTCGGTTCGATCCCAGCTTGGAGCGGGTATGTGGCGTAGGACCGGCGGGGTTACATTGGTGCCATGACCCGGATGGGAGTGAGGTTTAGGGGGGGTGAGTGTAACGGAGGCCAGCTAGTGAGTGCTGTGCAGGTAAACCTCACTCCTCTGACCTCTTTGGTAGAGGCTTACTCCCATGCGAAAGGTCGCCGGGTCGATACCAGCTCGGAGCAGGTTGGGTGGCGTAGGACCGGCGGGGTTACAATGGCAGGAGGTAAAACTTTAAATAAAGTGGGTGGTTCTCATCTGCTAAAATGAGCATAGCCTTCTTTATGACTCTCTCCTCATAAACTTGACCAATACTGTTTAGATTTGTGCCCAAGATCTTTTGAGATTGATAAACAATTTTCGAAAGTCTGTTTTTTTCTTGTCACCCTCAAATTACCATGCCAGCATATTACTGCAAACGTTAAAAGAGACTCAATAAAAGAAGAATAAAATATCTTAAGACGCGACATCCCTTCAACTTCCTCAAGTAGAACAGCCTTTGATTTGCCTTTTTACAGATAAAGTAAGTGTTGCCTCACAGCCTCAGCCAAATCACCAAGCAGCTCAAGAGCGGTTACTCATTGAAGATAACCAGAGCTGAGCTTGGTCAGTACCTGGATGGGAGAACACACGGGAAAACTAGATTGCTGCTGGAAGAGGTGTTAGTGAGGCCAGCAGGGGGCGCTCAACCTGCGGTCTGTGTGGGTCCTAATGCCCCAGTAAAGGCTGATTTATACTTCTGCGTCAAACGCCGGCGTATGCTACGGCGCTGACGCATAGCCCTTCGCCGTGGCGTCACTGACGTGCACCTCTCAAAAAAATGTAACTACACGTCACAACGACGCGTATCGCAAGCTCTGTGATTGGTCGGCTTGGTAGCGCTGATGAGAGTGGGCGGGACCGAGAGCCGTGTGAATGGTGCGAGCCTGATGGAGCGATTGTTTACAAGTGTGGAGTCCCATGAAGGAGCTCCGGATGGAAAGTTTTGTTTTGTGTTTACCTCATAGTTAAAGTTGTTGCACGTCCGCCGGTTCCTGCCTCTAAATGAGCGAGTTTGAGTCACTTGTACATCCAGGAAGTGTTCAGGAAAAGCAAAATAGCAGTGAAGAAACTCGACACAGAGGAAAATTAACACCTCACTGCCAACTAGCGTTTCGGAAGTGTTAATGCAGACCAACAGAGACAGCAGCAGAAGTATAAATGCACGGCTACGAGCATTGCATGCGCCGTGGGTCATGCCGGTCACTTGACACAGAAGTATAAACCAGGCTTGAAGGGGGCAATAGAGTAAGAAGGTCACTGGTTTAAACCACAGCTGCGTAAGTTGCCATTTCTGTGTGGAGTTTGCATGTTCTCCCCAAGTTGGTGTGGGTTTCCTCCGGGTGCTCCGGTTTCCCCCCCAGTCCAAATACATGCGCTGTAGGAGAATTGATAAACTAAATTGGCTGTAGTGTGTGTGAATTATATGCTGGAATAGTTGGCGGTTCATTCCACTGTGGTGACCGCTGATAAATAAAGGGACTAAGCCGAATGAAAATGAATGAATAGTAATTATTACTAATACTACTATTACTATTATTACAAACGCATGCCGAACACATGCTAAAACTTTGTTTTACTAGACCGGGGGGGGGGGGGGGGGGGGGGGGGGGAATAATTCACTATAGAAAAAAAGTATTATTATTTTTAATATATCAATAATATTTTATGAACATTATTTTTATTAGTTAAATTATTATACTTGACTATGTACCTGCTTTTAATACCACATCCATCTATTTGTTCGCCTTTTCTCTCTGTTTGCAGTTTCCTCTGATGCATTTTTCTGGTATTTTTTTATCCCTCTCCATCTTCCTTTTGTACATGTACATGAGATTGTTACTGTAGTTCTGTTCACCTAAACGTATTTTATTTTTGCACACACACAGACGTCTGTGACAGCACTCAAGCACTCAACAGCACACACCTCCTACAGCCACAATGCTTGTGTTTTTCAGAATCCTGCTGAATTAGCGGAGCACGCAGAGGGCGGTTTATGATCTCCACTCATTACAGATGTTTGCTTTGCTCTCAAACGCAGCACCATCCACCAATCAGCAGCTGCGCCTCTGCATTAACATTCCCCGCTCCTCTGCAGCCGCCGTTTGTGTAGCGTTTGGCAGATTTCATGCTGCTTGAAGTGCTATATGAAGACGTTAGCAATATGACACAAATGCGCCCGGACAAATACGCATTTCAGGATTAGAGCGAGAATAAGCCTGTCAATGGATGGAGGGAGACGAGGAGGGGGGGGGGGGGGGGGGGGCGTGGGAAGGAAACTCGCCCCGGTTACCATAGAAATGCATTCAGTGTTCATTCTCTTTCTGACGAATGCTATAAAGCTTCATCTGTGTTTTTCCCCTTCAGCTCTTGGGAAAGCACATGGTATTGACGGCTGATCTGGAATCTTACAGAGCCGCAACAATAAACTCACGCATCAACGCATTCATAGATGCAGGAGATCACTGGACAGCACACACACACCAAACTAAAATCAAACACACACATATGCAGTCGTACATGCGCACACAGCAATGAATCCAGATGTTTTGATTTATTCCCATCACAGCAACAGCAGTTATTTATAGTGATTTGGAATGAACACACTCACGACAATACAACCACCATACCACCGCTACTCTGTTATAATTTTTTTACGCACATTATAGAAATTCGAATATTTTAGCATTACGATAACAACATTTAGGGCTGCACAATATATGATTTCATCCTCGATATGGCAATGTGATCATTCACAATAGGGTGTATGTGGAAGTATGCTAAAGGACTTTTAATTTGCTGGGTTAAGCGCTTCCGGTGAACTATGCCAATGCAAAATCTGCGCATTTAAGGTCTGTTTACTATAAAAATCAGTGATCTCCACTGGCTGAGTGATATCTGATATAAAGTAGGTCTCAGATTGTACAAGAAGCACCACATTAAATTTAAACATTTCCCTCGTCGAAACGATAACACACTAAGGGCTCTATGTTAAAGGGTCACGAAACACCAAACACATGTGTTGAGCTGTTGACAGTGGTATATGTGTCCCACACTGCTAAAAACACTATTAGGACACCTATATTTCACTAAAAAGTGTAAATTGGTTGTTTTTGCGTTATTTCAAGCAAATTCGTACTTCCGGTTTGAAACTAATTTTTGAAGCTGCGTCACGGTCATGACATAATAGCGTGTATTCCAGCGTGCAGACTGAGCGTCTGTGCCAGAGTGAGTCTTATTACGTCTTACAGTGTGCTGCATTAATGCATGAGTAAGGCTTGGTTTAAACCAATCAGCGCGCTCTATTGTGCAACTTCATTAATATTCATTACTGTCACAGTGTTTAGACGACAGAGACGCCACGTTGTGTTGGCAAAACAAGCGTGAAGTGTTGCTTTTATAGTTTGCTGCAGTAAAGTTTTGTTTTCATTTTCTCTCTGTGAGAGCGCAGCTGGAGTCACGTGTGGATTAACAGTGTACGCGACGCTCCACAACAATAACTTACGTGTCTAAGGAGGATTATTGTTTACCTGAGAGCTGTTCTCATCTGCAAACGCTGAGATCCGGATTCGCTTTAGTCTCCTCTTAATAAAGACGCGGCTCTAGTTGCTGGTGATTGTTCTGTCTCTACAGATTTGGTAAGTGAGCGACCAGTGCTCTGTTTATTCAGTTCGTATTTTATTCGTATCAAACTATTGCACCGAGTGTAAACAAGTTAGCACTAACAGTTACAACCAAACTATAACCTCGTGTTGGATTTTGTTACTGGAATAACTTTCTGACGCTACCTGCTGTGTGCATCTAAGTTTCTGGGAAATGCTGAGGGTTTTTTTTTCTCTCATTCGCCGTGCGGTATCAAACACTGCATGAAAATACACGCTTAGAGCAGTTCCTCGAATCAAATATCCCGTTTGTCGGGAGGGACATGAATGAATTCCCTGAATGAAAGAGCCAAACTGCAGTTAAAGTCCACCATTTAATAATTTGGCAAATAATTCGACTACAGATGTCCATGTAAACACAGTCACTTTGTCCACTGTGGTTGTGTGTTTTGACTCTGAAATTCAGCGCGCCCAAATAGACACTCCCACACCATGCCTCTTTTGTTCCTCCGACACTCCCCCCTAAACAGAGCTGGACACGCCCACTTTTCTGACTTTTTCCAAAGTAGAGGTGTGAAAACACCCTGCTGAAACGAGGGGGTTTCATGGCTCTTTAAAGACGGGCTCCGCTGACAAGCTGAAAGTGAAGAAGTGGGGGGTTGGGGGATCGCGGATAAAAGTGAAGAAAGGGGTTGAGGAGGGGGGTGATTGGCGCGAGCCCTTGATAATGTCTCTGGGGCCCCCTAAAAGTATGGGCCCTTAGAATGGTCCTAACTTCTAATGGTCCAAAACAGACATACTTCCATCAAAAATCAACAATGCCACCAATCCTCGCTTACTCTTTAAAACATTTTCCTCCCTCCTCTTTTCTCCCCCTCCACAATTACTATTGATGACTTTGCTACATTCTTTTGCATCAAAACTGCAAAAATCAGCTCTCTGAGTCTGAGGTGTCCAAACTCGTGCTATTTAGCTATGCAACCACCTGTCCAATTGATCCCCACTTGAACCCCACTGCTAAAGAAACCCAACCTGGACCATACGCTACTTGAAAACTACAGACCAGTATCCCTGCTTTCATTCATGGCCAAGATTCTGGAGAAAGTAGTGTTCAATCAAGTCCTGGACTTTCTTACTCAAAACAATCTCATGGACAACAAGCAATATGGCTTTAAGAAAGGCCACTCAACTGAGACTGCCCTGCTCTCGGTCGTGGAGGATCTCAGACTGGCTAAAGCAGACTCTAAATCATCAGTCCTCATTTTGCTGGACTTGTCAGCTGCTTTTGACACTGTCAACCACCAGATCCTGCTATCTAGGCTTGAGTCACTGGGCATTGTGGGCACTGTTATACAATGGTTCAGATCTTACCTCTCTGACAGGTCATTCAGGGTGTCTTGGAGGGGAGAGGTGTCCAACCTACAGCATCTAAACACTGGGGTACCTCAAGGCTCTGTTCTTGGGCCACTTCTCTTCTCCATCTACACGTCATCTCTAGGACCAGTCATCCAGAGACATGGATTCTCCTACCACTGCTATGCTGATGATACCCAGCTATACCTCTCTTTTCATCCTGATGATCCCTCGGTTCCAGCTCGCATCTCAGCCTGCCTGTTGGATATTTCACACTGGATGAACAATCATCATCTTCAGCTGAACCTCGCAAAAACGGAAATGCTTGAAGTTTCTACCAACCCGACTCAACATCATAACTTTTCAATCCAGATGGATGGGGCAACCATTACTGCATTCAAAACGGTGAAAAGCCTTGGAGTAACGATTGATGACCAACTAAACTTCTCTGAGCACATTTCAAGAACTTTCTAGAACTCTTCAGAACGCAGCAGCACGAGTGGTCTTTAATGAAGCTAAAAGAGCACATGTCACTCCGCTGCTCATCCATTTGCACTGGCTGCCAGTTGCTGCTCGCATCAAATTCAAAGCTCTGATGTTTGCCTACAAAGCGACTTCTGGCCTTGCTCCTTCTTATCTGCTCTCACTTCTGCAGATCTATGTGCCCTCCAGAAACTTGCGTTCTGTGAATGAACGTCGCCTCGTGGTTCCATCCCAAAGAGCGAAGAAATCACTTTCCCGAACTCTCGCGTTCAATCTGCCCAGTTGGTGAAATGAACTCCCTAACTGCATCAGAACAGCAGAGTCACTCGCTGTCTTCAAGAAACCACTAAAAACTCAACTATTTAGTCTCCACTTTCCTTCCTAATCTGCAATTGTCTCTCTGGCTCCACCGCTAACTGCACTACCAGAAAATAAATAAATAAAAAAATAATACTAATGTTTTGCATCTTAGACTTTACACACCTGAAACTTGCCTACAGCACTTCTTCATCAGTGCTCTTATAGTTGTGTAAATTGCTTCCTTGTCCTTATCTGTAAGTCGCTTTGGATAAAAGCGTCTGCTAAATGACTAAATGTCTTTTAGCATTATAGCAAAATGGAAAATGGAATTATAATAAAAGCTAAATTTATCCAAAAATTATAAAAGTAGAATTAAATAAGTATGCAATGAGATATGCACATAGTAATGATGACTGGGGGAAATTAGCGGGAATATTAAAATATTAAATATATTACAAA